>NC_057799.1:619876952-619900288 GCF_018294505.1 Triticum aestivum | reverse complement strand
AACGCATCCGGCCAGGACCTCGTCTTCTCCGCGGCGCCGCCCTCGTCTTCTCCGCGCCGCCCTCGTCTCCGGTAGGTGCCCGCCGCCGCCTGCCGTCCTCCTCGCGTGCCTAGAAGAAGAGGGGACCGCCGCCGTCGTCTTCTCGCCCGTCTTCTCGCCCGCCTTCTCGCCCTCCGCCGCCTGCCGTCCTCCTCGTCGCTGCGTACTGGATGCGCGCCTTGCCGTCCTCCGCCGCCCGCCGCCGTCTGCCGTCCTCCTCAAACAAAAACTTCTATGCAAATTAGTGCTCCATAAAAAACTGAAAAGGAAAAAGAAAAGGAAAGAGAGAGCAGAGAGGAAAAAGAAAAGGAAAAAGAGAAGGAAATTTATTTGGGAATAATTGTATAAATCATTAAATTTGAGCGGCGGCGGAGGAAAAAGAAAAGGAAAAACAAAATACTTGGCAGTGCTCAAACAAAAACTTCTATGCAAATTAGTGCTCAATAAAAAACTGAAAAGGAAAAAGAGAAGGAAAGAGAGAGCGGAGAGGAAAAAGAAAAGGAAAAAGAAAAGAAAATTATTTGGAAATAATTGTATAAATCATTAAATTTGAGCGGCGGCGGAGGAAAAAGAAAAGGAAAAACAAAATACTTGGCAGTGCTCAAACAAAAACTTCTATGCAAATTAGTGCTCAATAAAAAACTGAAAAGGAAAAAGAAAAGGAAAGAGAGAGCAGAGAGGAAAAAGAAAAGGAAATTTATTTGGGAATAATTGTATAAATTTGACCAAAAAAACATCAATTTTATTTTTTAATAGCTCTTAATCATTCAACTGTCGCTGCTCCTCCTCTATGTCCCCTTAATCTTATTTTTTAATTCCTTTATACTTAATTAATTTTTACTACATGCAGGAGTGACTTATGACGGACGATAGAGCCGAGCCGCTTAGGGATCCGGAGGCTGAACGTTATTTAATGGGCATCATAAACAACGAGATTCCTTATGTGCCGGGCTCAGAATATGAGCAAGAAGAGGATGTAGTCTCTTCTTTTCTGAACCTTGACGGCGGAACAGACATTGTCGATGATCAAGAAGGTGAAGGAACGGAAATTGTCGACGGAGGTCAACCGTCAACAAACGACGATCTCGAATTGCAAGTAGCAACCACCTCCGGCGAGGTATACATATACATTGAGCCTCTCGTGATACAAACTTACTGAAATGTGAATACATATGTATTAACGCGCGCGACTCTCTTTCTTTTTTTAGCCCTCGGCCGGATCGAGTACGACAAAGCGTGGCAAATCCAAGGCGATGAAAACAGGAGAAACATATACCATTGATTTTGTCAGTGAAACCGGCAAGCCCCTACAGCACACCTCAAAGTTTATCAACCAATGCGGAGTCGCTGTTAGAGACAACGTCCCGATCACCGTCCAGGAATGGAAGGAGCCAAAGAAGGCACGTCTTGGTCTCAGTTTTGTCGACAAGAGAACGAAAAAGGATTGCTGGAGAAAGCTTATGGAACATTTCATTCTACCTCCGGAATACAACAAAGTCGATGAATTCGGTAACGAGGTTTCGGGTGGACGTGAGAGGAGGAGGCTAGTTAAAGAGTTCGCTCTTTAGAAGATGGCCGAAGCATTCCGGAACTTCAAGAAAAATTTAACCCGTGACTATGTCAACAAGGGCAAGACTCCGGATTTCAATGGACAACATGAGAAACTGAAAGATGATTGGCCAGAATTTGTGAGGCAAAAGAAATCGGAGCATTTCAAGGAAATATCGAAAAAAATAAGGATAATGCGAGTAAGAAAAAGTTCCATCATATTATGGGGCCAGGAGGATACCGCCTTTCGGAGCCTAAGTGGCAGAAGATGGAGGAGGACCTGAGGGTGCGAGGAATCCCTCTAGGTACAGAGGGATGGGACCCAAGGGCCAAAAGCTGGTGGTACGGGCATGGGGGATCGCTAGACCCGGAGACAGGGGTGTGTGTTCACCGGAAGAAAAAGTTTGCTCCCACCCAAGCCCTTATTGACGCAATGACCCAAGCTCAAGAGGGCTTGATCAAGTTCAACAGAGAGAAAGACGCACTGACAACAGCCCTCGGGAATGATGAACACGGAGGACGTGTACGAGGCAAAGGAAGAATTCCGTGGAAAGTAGGGTTTTCCCAGGACAATGACCCGTACTGTTACAGAAGCCGTAAGAGAAAGACGGACCGGGATGCAGATCTTTTGGCGAAGTTTGCATCGGAACTCCATGAGTTGAAGCAGACCGTGCATGAACTAGTAAAAGAAAAATCGGCTGCAGGGCCGCATGAAGATCATGAAGCGGATCGCGGAAGCCAGCAGCGGAGAAGCAGCGTGGCTTCCACGGATGCCCCGCCTGGTGCTAATGCACCGACGATCGAGATTCGTGCACCGGAGCCTCACTACCCCGTGGATGATGTAAAGGAGATGAAAGAATGTGATCTGCATTATCCCGTGGGGAACGTTTCCACGAAGGTAGCTACCGGCAGTGCTTTACCCTGTACACCTGGAGCACTCCACCACAACAACCCCATTGCATATGGCTATGCTCGTGTCACGGTGGAAGACATAGTCCAAGATTTTGAGGACCTGGAGATTGACAAAGCTACACCCGAAGGGGAGAGAAGACTTGGAGATGTCAAGCGCCAGATCATTCTATGGAAAAATAAGTACATAGTGTTTCCAGGCGAGGCGCCAAGGCTAACAAGTCCACCCCCCTCCGATAGTGGTGGTGGTGGCGGTGGTGGTGGTCGTGGTGGTTCACCTACACCTCCTTCACGCCATTCGACGCCGTCCCCTGATCCACAACCTCCGGCGGGTAAGAAGCCGCCGCCCCCCAATCCTCCTCCGGCAGGTACGACGCCCCCCAATCCTCCTCCGTCGAAGAAGCAGAAGCAGGCGGACAGCAAGGAAACCCGCTCCTGGACTATTAACCCGGACCCTTATGTACCTAAGACCACAAGGGTACCGGAGCCATCACTGAAGCCTCTCCTCCCAAGGCCTTGGGAACTTAGTGAAGCTGAAACCAAATTGGCCGCGTCTGCTCATTATGAGAAATGGAAGGCGGATACGAAGGCGATAAAAGAGCCTGAGCCCAAGCAAGTATTCACTGAGAAGCAAAAGAAGTGGGCTAAGGATTTTTTGACGACACCGTCCCAAGCCGAGCTGAATATGCCTGACGACTATGGACATGAACTTCGTAGGCAAGCAAAAATATTGAAGGAGGAGAAAGAAGAAAGTAAAAAAAGCGGGAAACAAGTTGACCAGCTCGGGATGCAGAATAAACAATCGATCCCCCCGCTCATAGTGAAAGCCGGTCCGGAAGAGGACCCCGAAATCATAGCAGCTGCGGCAGCACTTGGATTGACTGTAGCGAGTGCCATGAAACAAGCGTCCGAGATGGGTTTGACTCTTCGTGCCTCGTTAGGCCTTGAGGATGCGTCAGTATGTGAGATAGCATTACAATATGTGCGGAATGGGCCTCTCGTCGAGCCTGTGCGGGAAAAGAGTCTACCACCACAAATGCGAAATCTGCTACGTTGGTACAAGCATTTCATAACATGGGCCGACAAAGAATATGTTTATGCGGATGTTACAGAGGAGCATCACACCAAACGGTACTCTGTACAAGTTCATATGAGTGAATTGTTCCAGCTGTTCAATCTGCGCGAGCTCGATAAATCTATCCTGAGTTGCTACGTTCTGTAAGTGATTTATTTCTACCTCATCTCGTTCTTCATTGCCTGCACTATATATATATATATATATATATATTGTCCTAACTATATTGTTGCGTACGCTATTATGCAGATTGAAGATTTGGGAATGCAAAATAAGAAACATCCATGATGTTGGGTTCATTGACCCACATATCGTTAGTGGACATGTGTTACAAAATCACCCCGAAGACGTGGAGAAAGACTTGTACAAGTTTCTTAGAAAGCATCAACTCAAAAGTCATATTCTATTTCCTTACCATTTTGGGTGAGTGTTTCTCTCTTGTGCCCATTCTCTTTTGTTTACTCCATGCATGGTATGTCTAATCGATGAGTTATGCATGACTGTGCATGTAACGTGTCCGCAGGTTCCACTGGATTCTGCTAAATATTGAACTTCACACCTCCAGAGTTCTAATCATGGACTCTATGGATTCGGATTCAAAGTGTTGGGCCGACATGAGAAAAATGCTGCAAAAGTAATTATTTTCAATCATTTGAGCTCTATATCGATCGGTCTCTTTCGTTCATTTCCTAATATCAAGTAACTAATAACTCCCTTGTTCATTTAATTTTCTTTGCCCTGTAGGGTTTGGAGACGGTTCTCAGAAGAAATTGTCGGTGAATTCAAACATGAGCTAGATTTTAGAAGGTTAGTTAATGTGGATAAGCAGCCACCGGGGACCAATCTATGTGGATACTATGTTTGTGAGAACATCCGGAGACACACCTCCGAGCGGAAGGCATCGGATAGCGTGCGGAAGGCGACGGATAACTTGCGGAGGAGGCTTAGTCCAGAAGCTTGCTTCCGACCAATTCAAGATGAATTAGCAGGATTTTTCATGAGGGAAGTCATCAATCCTAAAGGAGAACACTATACCGAGGACGAAGAAATTTATATGCATACCCGAGATTGAAAGTTGTTCGAAGTTGTATATGGTCATCCATCCTAATTGTGTATGGAAACTTGTTCGAAGTTGTATATGGTCACCCGAGATTGAATATATATTATATATTCCTCTTGAATTCTTCTTGTTTGAAATTTCATATGCATGTATATAGTAGCGTAGAATATGTGTACTGAAACTTCATCAAAATTAAAATAAAACACAAAATAAAATATAAAAGAAATAAAACACTACAAATTAAAAAGAAACCAGGTTTAGGGGGCTAAAACCTTAAACCTGCGGAGGAGGCCTTTAGTCCCGGTTAGCCACGAGAACCGGGACTAAAGGTCCTCCGCCCCGACGGACTCCTGGCGCCCACATGGACGGGCCTTTAGTCGCGGTTCGTAAGAGGCGCGACTAGGGGGGGGGGCCTTTAGTCGCGCATATTTAGTCCCGGTTGCACAGCCGGGATTAATGGCCTTTGCGAACCGGGACTAAAGGCATATTTTCTACTAGTGAGTAATTCTTTTTTGGATCAAATGAATGTGAATCATCTACCATGTTTCTTTTGTTAATGTTATCCGAAACTCAAACATATCTCATGCGCTCCGGGACCCTAAGCCTGAAGTATATATGAGTGTAAAGTTTCATTTGACCTCCCAACCTTGGCTGATCTCCCATGCCAGAAAAGGTGAAATTCAGGATAACTAGATTTCTGTATTTAAATGAATGCACAAATTTTCATTTGAAAAACCGGGTAGAAGATATCAGATGTACCAAATCAAACTAAGTGAATCTAGATTAGCATGTCAGATAACTGAATCATATGCCAAAGCACAATTAATAATTTTTTATGTTCTTCTATTATTATAATATAATGGTGCCAGTTTAAAACAAGTATAAATGCATGCACATGTTGCCAACCTATTACTAAACCCAACTTGCATGTCGTATTTGTACCTAAAAATTTCTATGAATATGATTACCTTTTTTAACACAGTACAGACGCAGACGCTCATATATACGCGCATACACTTATTCCTATGAACAACACGCACACCTATCCGTATGAGCACCTTCGAGAGACTGAGCCGACATATTAGGACTTGAACCCTGGTGGGCCGGGGATACCATTGTCCACATAACCATCCAACCACATGTTGGTTCACACAAATACGATTACCTAACATATACTAGAAACACTGTAAAGATTTTTGTAGTGTATGCGATTTAAAAAATATGTACCATGATATTCATTAATATTAAAAGATATACGAACACTTGCCTATACACTCTATACTTTATGCAATATTTGAAAAACAATTCAAATATTTTTTTTGAACTAGAAAACGATTTTTTTTGTTACATCATACAATTTAAACTTCGCACAAGAAAATTTTCCATTTATATATATATTACAATTGTATAACCAGGAATACTCAATTAAACTAAAAAAAGAGAAAAAAAACTAATGAAAATTCTTGCATGAATTTTCACGTAAAATCAATGGTATAGAACTTAAATGTGCAATACTTATGGCACATCTAGATGTGCTTTAGCAAAATGTAACTATTATTTAGAAGCAAACATTGTTATACGGCTAAATATAATGTCAATTAATTGAAAAATATGCCAATTAAAATTCTAATATGCTATAATTAGTTTAAAATATGTATAAATGTTTGGTATAAAAAATATAGTTTACATCGGCTCAGTTCCAAAAATGGTTGGCACTGCCTTTAGCTGTACCAAACGCCTCAATCTAACAAGAATGTCGGTTACGTAAAATTCAAAAGCCGCTGCAGAAGTGTTCTTAGGTCAGCTGCACTGTGTACATACCTGAACGGCTGGTGTGGACCACCTCATTGGCGTTGAGGTCTAAGGATGGTTATGAAGAGATTGAGCGAAAGGGCGTCCTCTTCACTGTCCTGTCCCCGTGACACCTCCTCCTTCCCATTTTTTGGTGACCTCCTCCATGTTCCGCGCCTGTCTCGGTGACCTTTTCTTCTTGCTGTTCTTGGTCTTGACGACTGTATCCCAAGCATGTCTCGGCGACCCGCCCCCTCTGCCATATCTCTGTCTGTAACACCCGCTCGGACCTACCAAGAATGTAGTACAAATCGGTAAGTCTGAAGCCGTTGAAAGAGGGGTTTCGAGGTTGGGGTGCATCGTGCACATGCCTGACGAGCAGGTCTGGACTCCCGGTACCACTGCACCCTCGTCGGTGGCAGGGTCGAGGAAGGGAAGGTGGTATTGGGGAGTCGCGCCCTTGTCGGCGGTGGGGTCGGGGGGAGGAGTCAGGGCCGCTTGCAACCAGCTTCGTTGTCAGAGCCGTGCGTTACGGTCAAATCTGTTCTGACCGGAGTTCGAGTTCGTCCATATATGCGTCTTAGAGAAGGAGTGTGGAGAGAAAAAAGAAAAAAAAACTTCTACAATATGAGTTTACGAGTTCTATTCCGTCTGATGTCGTGCGGTACCACAAATACTGTTTTTATGGGATGGGTTTTTACAGGATCCGGTAGAAGAGTTGCTCTTTTTGGTTAGAGCATCCCCATAGATGATGTAGATGCAAAACTAACTAACTTATATATCTTCAAGGCCCCATTATTTTGTCTTTCCGCCTGCCGCCCGCCGACCGCCACCATGGCCATAGCCGACTCCGACGCCCCCACCGCCTCATCCTCCGTAGCCGCCCACCATGCCGCAACCTTAGCCAGCGCGACCACCGTCCCCAATCCCGCCTCCGTCTCCATGCCGCCGCCGCCCCGGTTTTGCCCCTCCCCGGCCGATCATCGTTGCGACGCGCCACTGAAGAAGTGGGCCACCAATCCCTGCGGTGGAGGTGTGAAGCGGCCGACGGGGCGCAACCCGGCGCGAACCCATCTCGGGTGGCAAAACAATCAAAGGCGGACGCGGGCGCGTCGATCGATTCGCTACTGCCGGCGTCCGCATCCGGTCAAGGAACCCCTACTCCACCTCCGCCGCCGCCAACCATGGAGGAAGACGTGGTCACGACCACAGCCCCTGCATCCAGCATGTTCAATGAAATGTCGCAAAGGCAGCCATGTGACCTCGGCCGGCTTTACACCTCCACTCTGCATCATCTATTGGAGTTGCATTCTTACATCTCCAATATACATCGTCTGTTGAAGTTGCCTATTTTACGAAGGTGTAAAATGCATTTTTGATGATGTAAATTTTACATCTCCTGATTGCTCTTGCCGACCTTGCTTCCATCCACGGCGCGGGGCAGTTGTTACTACGTCGACAGAGCGGCGCGGTGAACCGGGAAAAGGTGCTCCGCCAGCGTGAACTCAAAACTTACCGCGTGGGATCCCACTCCATTCCCAGCTGCCGCCGCTGCCAACAGATCGGTAAGGGGTGGGGAAGGAATCAAACCAGTCGCAGTCGCGGCCGCAGTCAAGCAAACGAAGCTGCCTCCCTGCCGCGCCGCGCCGCGCCGTGCGAGATCTGAGGTCCGCGCGGAAGGAGAAGGGAACCCATCCTCGCGAGATCCCGTCGGGCGCCCTCCCCGCCGGCGTCGCCCCCGCTGCAGGAGCCGGCGCGGCGATGGTGCGGCCGGCGGGCCTCCTCGACCCGGCGACGAGGCGCCGCCCCTTCCTCGACCAGCGCCGCCCGTCCTTCCGGCGCCGCTGGCAGCAGCGCCCGCTCTGGGCCCGCCTCCTGCTCTCGCTCCTCCTCGCCCTCGCCTGCGCCCTCCTCCTCCTCGGCCTCGCCGGCTCCCCCGACCCCTCCTCCCCGCCCTCCACCGACGCCTCCTCCTCCGGATCCGCCGATGCCGTCTCCTCCCCTCTCCTCCGCCAGGTAATAATAATTATAGTACAACCGATTAAGCCGCAGCGCATCTGCCGTTCCGCATTTCGTAAATCATATTGCCTCCTCTGGCTCGGAACCATCAGATTCTAGTAGTAGGTGTTAAGTCATTATAACTGCTGAATTTGCTAGTTCTGCAGTGGTACTACTTTACTAGTACTCTACACGCTAACTGTTTGTTTAGAGAACATCAATCATGAATGCTGGACTAGCGTCTGAATGTCCTGAACTTTTCATGTGCAGAGATCTTACCTCGAGGTTATCACGGACACGCACAACATGACGGACGAAATGCTGAGCGCTCACTCGCTTTCCCGCCAGCTCATGGACCAGATTTCCCTCGCAAAGACCTACATCACGGTCGCGAAAGAAGCCAGCAACCTGCAGTTCGTGGCGGAGCTTGGTGCGCTGGTGCGGCGGGAGCAGAGCATCCTCGCGCGTGCCGCTGCCAACGGTGGCACGGTGGTCAAGGAGGATGCGGAGAAGGCGATCAGGGACATGGCCATGCTGTTCTATCAGGCTCAGCAGTTCCGTTACGACAGCGCGGTCACCATCTTGAAGCTGAAGGGCCAGATTCTGTCCCTGGAGGAGAAGTCCAAGGCCGAGGCGGACAAGAGCACAAAGTATGGCCAGATTGCTGCCGAGGAGCTCCCAAAGGGGCTTTATTGCCTTGGTGTCCGGTTAACCATGGAATGGTTCAAGAGTGCCGAGCTTCAGAGGAAGTTCTTGGATAGGAGCCCAGCAGTGCAGAGCAATCTGAGGGATAACAGCCTCTATCACTATTGTGTTTTCTCGGATAACATCATTGCTGTCTCTGTTGTCGTCAACTCTACAACTCTGAATTCAAAGCACCCTGAAAAGATTGTTTTTCATTTGGTGACCGATGAGGTCAACTATGATCCAATGAGGGCTTGGTTTGCCTTGAATGACTACAGAGGGGCCATTGTGGAGATACAAAAGGTGGAGGACTTCACCTGGCTAAATGCTTCGTATGTTCCTGTTCTTAAACAGCTCCAGGATGCTGCTACACAGAATTTCTACTTCTCTGGAAGTGGTAATCGCGGAACACCAATCAAGTTCAGAAATCCAAAGTACTTATCAATGCTCAACCACCTGAGGTTTTACATCCCAGAAATTTATCCAGAACTGCACAAGGTGGTGTTTCTTGATGATGACATTGTTGTTCAGAAGGACCTATCAGATTTGTTTACAATCAACCTCAACGGTAACGTTATGGGGGCAGTTGAGACTTGCATGGAGACGTTCCACAGATTTCATAAGTATCTCAATCATTCTCATCCTCTGATTCGTGCTCATTTTGATCCTGATGCCTGTGGCTGGGCGTTTGGTATGAATGTGCTTGATCTTGTTGAATGGAGGAACAAGAATGTCACAGGTATATATCATTATTGGCAGGAGCGCAATGCTGATCATACCCTGTGGAAGCTTGGATCTTTACCACCTGGGCTTCTTGCTTTCTATGGCTTGGTTGAAGCATTAGACCCAAAATGGCATGTCTTGGGGCTGGGCTACACAACTGTCGATCCTGATACTATTAAGGAAGGTGCAGTATTGCATTACAATGGAAACTTGAAGCCATGGCTGAAAATTGGGATGGAGAAGTACAAGGGCTTCTGGGACAACTATGTGGACTATTCACACCCTCTGCTTCAACGGTGCTTCATGCGCTGAGTAATGTGTATCAATATTAGAACTTTTTGTGACCTTTTGATGGACATGCTTCAAATGCATAGCTTGAACAGGCACACACGAACATTCTTGTGAATTTCGATAGGCTTCGTTCACAAGTTACACCCTCAGATTAAACATGGACAGTTGTTTATGCTGGCATGTGTAGTCGATAAGGTACATCGACTACAGGTATGACCGGCCATACAGGTAATAGCAGAAGAGCTAAGATTGGCATTCAGTAGGCTGCTACTTGAACAGCATCAAGTACATGGCTTCATAACTTGCAACCACCAATGTAATTTTTTCCATTTTGATTTTTTGGTGAGACTGGAGGAAGGGCATAATTGTAGAATTGATTTAAATTATTGAGGTGCTACAACAAGTTTTGAGATACATATTTATTGGATATTCAGACAGGTCAACCTTTTTTTGTCTGGTTATTTATACATCTTCAGAAGAAGAATTATCTTATATCATTTCCAGATTCACTGATTCAGAAGTTAATTTATATTCGTAGTTGTTCAATTTTGTTTGTACCTTTTCTGCGTGAGGCCAATAAAGCTTATTCAGAGGGTGCAGATTTGTGCCTGCTGTGAGAAAATTGTTTTCTGGTAATTTGTTTTCATATATCTGTTGTACTTGTATGCTTGGCAAACATGTCTTCAGCACATGTGCTTGTAGTAATAATTGTACATAATATTCTTATGTTGTAACCTCAGAGAGAAATTTATCATTGAAAGAACTTTCTAGTGAAAACTACCATGCAGCTAGGTGTTCACAGGAAGTAAAGTGCAACATGGCTTACTACTAGGTTCACCGAAGAATCAATTTTCAGTATTCAGGAAATAAATAATTATTTATGCTGCCATCAGCTACAAACTGATAACTAATTATACAAGCTGTGTAGCTATATTATTTCCCATTGTTCTCTTCAGAGCTATTCAGCATATGCCAGTGATCAAGGTTTTGCCTCTTGTGATATGCTTTTGCAAATTTTCCTTTCTGTACCTTCCATCATTGTATTGCAGTGTTTCTTCAAATCTAAACAGTTCCTTACGGATTCGCTGGGCATCTACCTCCCTTTGATGACTTCTCCATCAACATTGCTGGCAGCAACATCTGTCCTCTTCCTCCTTTTGGATCTGGACTTCCTCTTCCTACGCCTCTTGCTTGTTTCTTTTGTTTCCCTGTTATTTGTGGACAAGCTGAGATTTGCATCTGCGGGGCTGGCAACAGGTTCCACGACTTGCATTATCTCTTGGTTGGCTTCAGTCAAGCTGTCTTTTGAGATCTTCATCTCGCCATCAGGGTTGATTTTCTTCTCTGGTTCGCTAGCAACTTCTTTTCCATCTTCCTGCTCAAGCAGCTTACTCTCTGTGCTGTGGTCGCCTTGGGGGTCCTCCAATTGTTTTTTCCCATCTAGTTCTTCTTTGCTGATTTCTTGACTGTCTTTTGAGATCTTCATCTCACCATCAGGGCTGATTTCCTTCTCTGCTTCTCTAGCAACTTCATTGCCATCTTCCTTCTCAAGCAGTTTACTCTCTCTGCTGTGGTAGCTGACCTCGCCTTGGGGGTCCTCCAATTGTTTTTTCCCATCGAGTTCTTCTTTGCTGATTTCTTGACTGTCTTTTGAGATCTTCATCTCACCATCAGGGTTCATTTCCTTCTCTGGTTCTCTAGCAACTTCTTTGCCGTCTTCCTTCTCAAGCAGCTTACTCTCTCTGCTGTGGTAGCTGACTTCGCCTTGGGTATCCTCCAATTGTTTTCTCCCATCTACTTCTTCTTTGCTGATTTCTTGACTGTCTGCCGATTGACGAAGTTCAGATTGCTCTGAATGTGTGCCCTTTGGAGGGGGATCGTCTGAACTTTGATTGGCATCGTCTGTTTTCTCTTGTAAGGCATCATCATCGAAGTTAGTTGTGAACTTTACAAATCGACCTTCTGATGAACTATTTTCTTGGTGGTTGCTCTCGGATGTGGTGGTGGTGTAGGCTTGCAGTTCTTCTGCTTGATCAGGTGTGGAACCACCGGAGTTTGCTTTTTCCTCACCTATCACAGTGTCAGGAGTTACAGCATCTTCGTTGTTTGTGCCCACTACAGTTCTCTCATCTTGGTGGTTGCTCTCGGATGCAGTGGCCTCGTCAGAATGCAGTTCTCCTGTAGCAGGCATGGAATCACTGGAGTTTGTTTTCTCCTCAGGTATCACAGCATCAGGATTTACATCTTTGTTGTTTGTGCTCTCTAAAATTCTCTCGTCTTGGTGGTTGCTCTCTGATGCAGTGGTGTTATAGGAATGATCTTCTTCTGTTGGAGCAGGTACGGTATCACCAGAGCTTGCAGAATTCTCGGGTGCTACAGTATCAGTAGTTGCATTTTCATTGTTTGTGGCTAACACAGCACTGCCGCTGAACTTGGTCTTGATCTCTTCAAGCTCAGCTTCCTTTTGTTGCAGGAGTTCTTTTATAGCGGACATCTGGTCAGGCCCTGAAGCAGCTACAATCTCTTTCATTTGGTTGATATGGCTCTCTTTCTCCACAAGAGCTGCCTCCAGTTCTTTCTGGGTGTTGGTAAGATAGGTGGTGGTTGTTTCTGAATTCATGACTTTGTTCTTCAGTTCTGTCCTCTCAATACTCAGGATAGACGTTTTAGCTTCCAGTTCATCCACTTTTCTCCTCATCTCTTTACTGATTTCCTTTTCATTCTGGCCAAATGAAATAGCAATATTTGGTTAATGAGATATCATTTACTTTGAAAAACAGGTTTGTGAGCAAACCAAATAAAATATATCTATAAAGCACACTAATGGAATAGGCAGATAATTTAAGCTCTGCATGTGGTAGTGCTACAAGAATATCATTGTAATAGCTATCCTTAGGTTGTAAATCAAAAATATGTTCAGTGAATATTATATGTTTATATTTTGATGTGATATTTCGATATGATATTTCCAGCCCAAGATTTCTGTGTTCGTATGGAATGGAATTCTTTTACGATATTGAATGCTATGCATGCATGATTCCATATTTGGCATTATGCTCATTGTTGGACTATAGATCTTTTGTGAGTGCATTATCCAGTTGTGTTCTATCTGTACTTCTGTTAATTGGTTCTATGAGTATTTGCACAAGCCACATGCCAAGCCTATATGCCCTATGGAGGCTGGAATTACTTTTGGTACTTGTAATCTGTGACCATGGTGTTGATTGAAAATCGAGGTTAGAATCTTTCAGCTACAGCCTGCATGATTGCCCATGTAGGACTCTTTCATCCACTGAAGATAAGAAGATATTCATAGCCTGCCCAGGAATATTTATTATTTGGAACTGCTAATATTGGCACCTGAGGATTTTTTGCTCGAGGTCCGTGGGCTACATTTATGTGACGTCATTCAGTGAATAAGAGAACTAAACTCAGCTTACTGGTTAGAGGCGTAGGGCACTTCAAAGCTCAGGTGATAAATCACCAAAGTGGGGCAACCATAATCTACTGGCAGCAGTGCAAAGAGATGCAAGCACAGAGAAGTAGCAAACCAGTTGTGATGCAGGGCATGCCAGAAACTGTATCCATACCTCGAGGCGGACTTGGAGGGACATGAGCTGCTGCTCGCGTTCCTGGAGGAGGACGGAGAGGAGGCGCCGCTCCCTCATCTTGTGCAGCACGCTGACGCTCAGCATGGCGGCGCCGATGGCCAGCAGCAGCAGCAGCAGGTAGGGAAGCCTCTTGTAGTTGTTGCCGCCCATTGTGTGGCCTCTTGATCTGTACTTACTACCTCCATCCATCTCCATCTTGTGTGCAGTGCACCCTCTCACTAGCATCCTCCCAGGATCTCCAGCCATTGCTCTGTTTATTGTGGACCGGGACGACATCTGTGGCCGCAGTGTGAAGAAACTTGGCCTTCTTTTTGGTTGCTTGGATTCTGGAAAGGAAAAGCTGCTTACTTGCTTAGGAATGCAGGATGCTTCACTTGCCTCAAGGTGAGGCACATGCTCTTGGGGGTGTGAGGTTTGTCTCTCTCTTTGACTTTTGTTTAGCAGTAACTATGTTGCTTGCATTTGCATCTGCTCTCATGATGAAGATATCTTTGATCAGAAGTGTGCTCGTAGACCGGAGAGCCATAGCTGCCATACATGCGGCACCATGTTTACACTCTGCGTTATATACTTGTATATGCACAGATGGGTACATTAATCTCTTAAGAGAAAGCTGCTAAAGTAACCACAATGACAAAAGATCGGCAAAGATGCTTATCTTTTGACCGGGAAAATCAATTAATTCATGGCCATAAATATATTCGTTACAAGAAGACTGGCTACATGAATAATATTAAATCAGGAAATTGTAATAATCTTCATAAAAATTAACAAAAATTCCTATAAGTGTTTATGAGCAAACTACAAACTGATCTGGACTATTTTTAAGTGGAATTTTTTATAAAAATGTAAAAAAGAATCACCCAAACACTTTAGCAAAGTGGATTCATTGTACACAAAAGAATCCCCCAATATGAAGTGATGTGACAGTCATCTCTAATTCTCTATCTCTTCTTGAACTGGCAAGTCGGTGGCAGAAGCTATCCAGTATGGATGATGCGCTGACTTGAAGTTACTCTGCTAATCAATCAGCTGAACTCTTCACAACCTTGAATATCTCTGCTGCTTTAAATAACTCATCATTCAATCAAAAGATTTTGTGAGCATGATGGTTCCTGCATTAAGGAAATCCTTGTGTCAGTTGGTTAGCTAGCTAGCACCGTGTCAGATCTGACAGCATCAATAACAAGCAAATTATGAAGATTACCTGATGATTCCCATCAATCAACAGACGCACTAATCAATAGTTCACGAAGAGCCTACCCATTCAAGAAATGGGAAGTCTTCTGGTAACAAACGGCTATATGACCTTCGGAATTTCACCCAGAACAAGGGCCCACTGTCTCCTGTGTGTTCCTCCCTGCATTGATGCATTTCAAGGAGAAGAGCCGTCAGTGCATCGTACTTCCTCCGTTCCTAAATATTAAGTCTTTTTAGAGATTCCGATATGGACTACGTACGGATGTATAATACATTTAGGAACGGAGGAAGTAGAAGGCATACTTGATGGCCCAGGCTCTCAAGTCTTCAACTCTTAAGGGCCCATCACATGATTGCGCGCTTGTGCTTCCATCCATGAATGTCCCGTCAGCGAAATTGACCTAATTCAAGTGAATGAACTAATCACTCGTATCAAAGCAAAAAAAGGGAAACCATGCAGATAATAAAACATAGCAAAAATAATTCAAGTAAATAATATCATGGCGTGGAGCCGTGGACCCTCGGAAGCGGTTGAAGTCTATAGCCCTTGGCTGACATGACATTTACTAGAAGCGGCAAGAACTGATAAGCAACCTACTTTTACTGCCTCTCCAACAATTTGCGGAGCAAGAAGCCAAGAATCAAGCCTTTAAACACTGCTCGCATAACATGGTCAGGTGCTGACCCAAACTCCACCCTGTGGTCAGGTGCAGATATGCGGGCCGCAGCTGCGGCAACCAAATCTTGAAAAATGTCAGCAATGTGCGCTAACTAGGTATGCTATATACTTTCCCCAAAATTCAGAATATAATCTTGCCTTGATCAAATCGATGGCTCTACGAGTATCAGCTATGCCCAGGTAACTGCACGACCTCTGACTGAGCGCGCATCCAGTCTCCAGTCTGACGGTATGTGCAAGCGCATCCCAGTCAAGGCCACCATCTGCCGCGAGCTACAACTAAACCCACATCAGCAACCCATCTAAAGCACCATGTAACACAGAGACAGAGTAGTGGGTAGCTGGGAGTGGGAGAAATCGACTCACTAGCTTGGCTAGCCCTGGATCTCAGACGGTTATCCAACATACCAGAGTAAGTTGCACATGCTGTCCTCGACCTGGTTCCTTTTCTTCTAGTTCTGAAAATACGATGGCCGAAAATATAGTCTTAGTATTCCCGACAGCGAACTTTTTACTTGACCAGATTTACAAAGGTGAAATCATGCAGCTGCTACATGCAAACTGGCATGTGCAATTTCAAAAGTAGGTGTTGTCTAGTATTAGAGAGAACAAAAGCAAACAATACTGCAAATGAAATTAACAGTTGTGACCACGAAAAAAAGAAGCCGTGTAAATGTAACGAACATACTTCTGCAATGACACGAGTAAATCTTCTTCAGATTTCAGAAAGGTAGGTAGGTTTCAAAAAGTGGGTGTTACTTACCTCAACAGATAAACAAGAGTTTCCTTTCTTTTAGTTTCAAGGCGTACAAGCAACTGACCTGACAGAGGACAGCATATGGATCTCTTACGGGCCCATCACGTCAGCAAAAATGACCTGCTTCAAGTAAACTAACTAATTACTCTTGTATCAAAGCAAAAAAGGAAACTATGCAGGATAACAAAACATAGCCAAAAAAAGTCTTTATGACAATTTAATGTTAAACTTAAGACAACCTGCACAATATCATGGCGTGGAACCCTCGGAAGTGGTTAAATTGGAATCTCACCGTGGCCAAATACCCTGTGGATGGTATAAGACTGTCACTTGCAATTGCATGCATAATTTCTTAGGAGAGGTAAGAACTGATAAGCAGCCTATTTTTACTGCCTTTCCAACAATTTGCTAGATTTCAGAAGCTAGCTAGGTTTCAAAAAATGAAGTGGCTTTAAAAAAAATGAAGTGACGCACCTTAACAATCAAACAAGGCTTTGCTTTTTTTAGATTCTTGGCTTGCTCTTTTATCTCACGGCTGCAGCCCATTACGTCAAGTACCAGCAGTGAAGCGGGGAGGTCCTCCTTGGGCGGCAGTGATTGGATTCCATCACAGTAACTGATCCAAAATTCCCTGAGAGAAGAAAGGCCATATAGCCGAGGGAGTGACCGCAGTTTGCAGCCTGTAAAACGTAGACTTTGGAGGGAGGTGAGAAGATTAAGCGCTTGCTCTTGCTCTCCCGTGATGGTTTCAGTCACGTCATCATTACAGAACTTTAATGTGTGAAGGGTTGCGGCAAGGCGTCTGCAAATGGGAGCAATAAGCACTGCCGAGATGTTCTCCACCTCCATTTCTTCCAGTTGGAATGAACCTGGATGCAGTGATTTGCTCATTGCCACCTCCGGGATCAGACCTGCTGCTACAGAGATATTTTTTTCCAAATACTTGTCATGGGCTGCCAATTCCTCAAGGACGACTGGATTGAACCATTCTGCAGAGAACATGCTGCTGCAACTTCTGGCATCTAGTTGTCTCAGGGACTTCATCTTTTGGAGGTCCGACACTGACAATGAAACGTGTGGTGACCTATAAATTTGTATAACCTCTACTCTATCCAGATTTTGGAAGGCCAACGCACCCTCATACCTAACAGCAGTCAAACACTTTCCATTATACGTCAAACCTGTGTATAACCCTTTGTTCACAGAACAGTCTGTTAGTGTAGAAGTATGAGGCAGAGGGGCAAACTGAGATAACTCTGGGCAACCAACAATATGGAGTCGACAAAGGTTGGTACAACACTCCAAGAAGGAAAACGAGGACAGAAGGGGGCAATATAAGCATCGAATGCTTTCAAGCCTTGAAAACAAAGGGCTATTGGGCCCCCCGACCCATTCCTCAAGTTCTGGCATATTCCCAATATGAACCGTCTTCAGGTGCATAAAACTTCTCTCTGTAAGACCACCAAATCCAGGCCCAAACACACGCATCCCAGCAATATTCTTCAGTTTGAGGTTGGTGAGATGTGGTAACTGCTCAAAAGATGGAAGAGTATCCCAAGATATACCCTCCAGATGTAGGGACTCCAACCTTTTTATGCTAATGTCACTGCACAACCAGCAAGGACCAGTGGCAAAAGCATAATTTATAATGCTAAGCTTGCTAAGATTAGGGGGTGGTTGAAGACCCTCAAGAACATCACCGTCTATAGTGTGTTCCCCTCGACCCCAAACTAATTCCAATTCTTTCAGATTTCTTTTATCCTTCAGTTTAGCATCATTAGCTTCCTGTTTGGATGCCACGGTTTCAAGATTACATATACCAAGCTGCCCAAGCTCTGTCAGTTCCCCCAGCTGGCTCAGTTCAAATCCAACACTTTCCTTCTTAACATCAAATTCTCTTAGCTCCTGCAACCATTTCATCTTTCCGACCTTAGGAATACGGGAATGGAATTCTTTGGAAGAATAAATATGGCGCAAATTCATGAGGCGGCTAATGTTTTTAGGCAAAATTACATTACATTCCCAACCAAACCAACCATCGAGGTCCAAGAATTTCAAGTGGTAAAATCTTGGTAATGTCCTAGGTAGATACAGGCAATGGCCCGCATCACTAGGTGGCATGATTGTAAGGTATTGGAGGTGGATAAGATTTGAAAAGCTTTTTGGCAAACTGCCTGGGAGACTAGGTATAAATAGAACTCGAAGACTCTTTATTCCTTCAAATGCATCTCTCAGAATATCACCTGTTTCTGCATCATGTGGTCCAAAAACCATCAAAGTACGCAAATTTCCAATGTCTATTACACTCCTCAGTTTACATATTTCTCGACCAAAACTTTCATCATATTTATCTTCTACGGTGATTGATAAGTGCCGAATAGATTGTGGTATGTCGTTGACTCTGAAACTTAAACTACTTATGTTCACACACTCTTGTGACGAAACATTCCGAGACAGTTCATGCAATAAATCATGCATCACATAGTATTCACCATTCCTATCACTATTTTTTATGAGAAAACCATTGTCCACTAGTTCGTCTAAGTAATTCTTATCATTTCGGCAACTTGAGTCTACAATGCCCACTGCAATCCAGAAATTAGTGATTTTTTCTAAATCATAAAACTTGTAATCTTCTGGGAAGAGGGCACAATAAAAAAAACATTTCTGCAGATGGAAATGAAGGTAATTATAGCTGATTTCTAGGGATGGCAAAATATCATCATCATTTTTTGCACTTTGCCATTCATTCTTTTCAAGAATTCCCATCCAATATTCCCAAGAGATGTTTTTCTTCAACAGTCGACCAACTGTATTTGCTGCCAGTGGCGAACCCTTTAGCTTCTTTGCAATATCTCTTGCAACATTGACCAAGTCATCATCATAAAGCCTGGGTTTGTTATGACCAAATATACATGATTCAAACAGTGCAAAGAAGTCATCAGGCTCTAAACCATGCAACTCTATTGGATCAGTTGTTTTGACCATTTGTGCTACAGATGGCAATCGAGTTGTAACAAGAATCATGCTGCCCTTGGTTCCTCCTGTTGTGAATGGGGCCAATAGGTTTTCCCAATCACGCGCACTCTTGCAAGTCCACATATCATCCAACACAATTAAGAACCTTCTGGAGTCCAGTCTCTCTGCAATGGCTGTCTGAAGTTGGTCTAAGTTTGTTGGTTCAATTGTGCTTGTGTTAGTTCCAGGTATGCAGCCAAGTATCTCCCTGGTGAGCCTAATCACATCAAAATTAGTTGAAACACATACCCAGACCCTGACAGGGAAGTGCCCCTTGATTCTTTCATCATTATACAGGTGCTGTGTGAAGGTCGTCTTTCCGATGCCCCCAGGGCCAACGAAAGGCAGGACAGAGAGGGTTTTATCATGGTAGGTGCCACCGGTGAGTGCATTTACAGTTTGCTCAAAAATGTCATTCCTTCCATACAGTTTTCTATCTTGTGGAACTATGGAACCAGTTGGAGGCCTTTCAATGGTGACATGTCTGCTTAATGCAATGCTACTGTGGTTTGCAGTTTTGACTTTGAGCAGGTCAGAGACAAGCAGGCATATGGAGTTCATCTCCTCTATGACAGACTTGATTTTCTTGGACATGGCTACTCTGTTAAATGGCAACTTAATATGTTCACTATGTAGCTCACTGGTGGCAGCAGCATCAGAAAATGCAGGAGGCTCGTCACCTAGAGTGCGCGGAGATGAAAAGCACGGAAGGTAGTTGCCGAGGGTGCAGCGAGCAACATGGCGTCCATGGACCGAATGGCCCTTGATGCCGCCGCCCACCTCCGCAGCAGCCTCCTTGGTGCCATCGATCTCATCCTGGGTGGGTGAAGCATGAAGCATTTTAGACAACGGCGCCTAGATCTCTACATCACGGATTATATTACTGTTTCAGCACCTCGATCTCTACATAGCAACTCACCTGGATCATGAAGTAGTGGAGCTCATCAAGCACGTCCTCGGCTTCGTCGGCCTTCTTGCTCAGCGTCCCCAGAAGTCCGCGCAGGCCAGGATCGTCGCCCACGTCCCTGCCCACGGATGCGGACAGCAGCCCCTGTGTGTACATCAGCTGGTTCTTGGCGTTCAGGAAATTGCTGCCGAGCTCGGAGCTGGCCATGTAGGTGGACACCAGCCCGTCGGACAGCTTGCTGAGCACCTTGCCGACGAGCCAGTTGGCCGCGTTGACGGCCATCTTCATCTCCATGGCGCTCAGCAGGGTGCTCGGCTTTCGGTCAGTAGAAGACTTGGTGGGTCGTTTTATGTCTGCAAACCTTGGAAAGCTCCAATACATATATACAATATAAAAACAGTAAAAGATCCAAGAGGAAGCATCCAATGAAGCGCGGAGTAAATTATGTGACTCCATGCTTAAGTTATGGCAAGAAATGTAGAGATACGCACCCTCATACGGCAGCAAATTACTGTAGTAGCATAACTTGAGCAAACGGGACGTGCGGTGGATCGGGACATTAGTGTGGGTCAAGTAATGGCACCCATGTCAGGAAATTTACACCTCCACCATGACTGTGTGCAAGAACAACACATGAAGGTGTCCGGGGCAAGGCTGACGTGGTGGCAAGAGGTTATTAGCCCCCACGAGGAATCCTAGCTAGCTAGGACCCTATGAGCAACAATTACATCACAAGTTTGTTCATAGAGCAGATGTTCAGGCATAGCTGCCATATAAACACGGCACCATGTTTACGCTCTGCACTATCAATATCTAAACTATCAAGCAACAAAGTTTGAAATATAAAAGCATAAAAAGAGTCGCCCTAACAATTCAGCAATGGAGATCCGCTGTACGCAAATGAATCCTCCAGAATGAATGAATGGGCAAACTCATACAACTGGCAGTACATGGTACACCACTTCCAAAGCATTTCTAACTAACCCACTACAGTCTAGGGTGTGGCATCCTAATCAACTGCCGAGTCGATCGCATGAGCTATCCAATGTCAATGATGCTCCGGCTTCAACTTACTCTGGCAATCAATTGATGCATAATACAGCCTGCTGAATTCTTCACAGCCTTGAAACCTGTTGCCTTAAATCACCGATAGGTTCAACCAAAAGAATTTGGTGACCATGATAGTTCCTGCATTAAGTGAGGAAATCCTTTTGTTAATCAGCACCGTGTCAGATCTGGCAGCATCAATGAGAAGCAAATGTGAAGATTACCTGATGATTAAGTACTCACTACTTCACTAGTCAATTATAGTTCTAGATCTCCATTCAAGAAAATGGCTATATATAACCTCCATTCAAGAAATGGGACATAGTTCTGGTAACAAACAGCTATATGACCTTGAGAATTTCACCCAGGACAAGAGCCCACTGTGTCCAATGCGTTCCTCCCTGCATCGGTAATTTCAAGGAGAAGAGCCATCAGTGCAAGGGGGTAGAAGGCATACTTGCTGGCCCAGGCTCCCCAAATTTAATCTTAGTGACAATTAGAGTCTGCCGTGCATTAGCACAAATAATCAGGATGTGCAAGGATGTCAAATTCTCATACTGACTTGACAGAATACAGCGTATGGATCTCTTAAGGGCCCGTCACATGATAGCTCACTTGTGCTTCCGTCCATGAATGTCCCGTCAGCAAAAATGACCTGATTCAGGTGAACTAGTCACTTTTGTATCAAAGTAAAAAAGGAAACTATGCAGATAGCGAAAATATAGCTTAGCGAGATATTACAATCCAGCTGCAGCGAAATAGTAAATACATGGAATAAACTTCCCTCAAATATAGTTATTAAAAAAATAACTGAAACAACAAACATAAATTTATAGAGGGTATACAAACACACCTCTGAAGCATAACCCGGAGTTTCCCCAGCAGTTGGCTTAATAAACGATCCTACTGGGCAAGTTTGTTGAACAACTTCACAGAATGCTATGAGTCTCTCCCTGTTGCCAAGCTCTACTGCCTATCAGAAAAACAAACAGTCTTATTATTTCATGGTAACACTGTCAGGCACAGTCTAACTATTTCAGGAGACTCTTTTTTTGTTGTTTTTCTTCCTTTATCTCTTGATAGTGGAACACAATCCATTTTTTGGATCAAATGAAAAAAAAACTATTTAAATGGACCGATTGACCTGTGCCAAGTTAGATGGTTTCTGCTGCCATGAGGTCTCCACGAAATTTAAATCTTAGAAGAGTACTATCATTCATCAGTTATCTTACTCTACTCTATTGATGTTTATTTTTCTGCAATCTGTTTTCATTACATCAGCTGTCTGAATTTGCGACACATCACAGTACCTATGCTGATTTTATCCAAAAGTCAGTTGTAGTGTTGTATCATGCATGGATACTGTCATATCTTGCTCGTGTGGACACTCATGTTCTAGTGAATTAATGTTAAAGCTTTTTCAGACTAATCAAAGTTAAACTTAAAAGCAACCTGCACAATATCATGGCGTGGCGCCCTTGGAAGTGGTTGAACTCTATAGCCCTTGGCTGACATGACTTCTGCAATTAGCAAACCACCCTGTGGATAGTATAAGACTGTTACTTGCAATTGTATGCATAATTTCCTCGATCGAAGAGGCGGAACTGAGAAGCAACCTACTTTTACTGCCTCTCCAACCATTTGCGGAGCAAGAAACAAGCCCTGAAACATCGCTCGCATAACATGGCCAGGTGCTGACCCAAACTCCACCCCAAGGCCCGGTGCGGATAGGCGAGCTGCAGCTGCGGCAACCAAATCTTTCTTCCCAGCAACGTAGCCACCACAAGGCGCAATGGTACCGCCGGGGTTCTTTATCAAGCTACCGGCAATCAGATCTGCTCCCTGTCAAGCAATGCCCAATTAGGCAAGACTGCTCTGTTATTCAAATGATGACGAGCATCGTGAACATACCACCATTGGAGGCTCTGATGTCTCAACGAATTCACCGTAGCAGTTGTCAACCATGACCTTGCAGTTTGGATTTTGCATCTGAAGTGAG
>NC_057799.1:619858266-619876351 GCF_018294505.1 Triticum aestivum | reverse complement strand
CACATGATATAATCTTGCCTTGACCAAATCGATGGTTCTACGAATATCATCTATGCCGAGGCTCTTGCGCCATGAGTAACCACAGGACCTCTGTATGAGCGCGCACCCTGTCTCCGGTCTGACGGCATGTGCAAGCGCATCCCAGTCGAGGCCACCATCTGCTGCTAGCTACAACTGAATTTACATCAGCAACCTATCCAAGGGGCAATGTAACACACCAGAGTAGCAGAGACAGTAATACAGAGTAGCAGATGACTGGACTCTGAGGGGAATAATCAGCTCACCGGAACTTCTCGGTAGGTAATTCCGAAGTCTTTGAGTGATCCTACATTGTCTGACCCCCTGATCCCAATGACCTCCTCCAAGGTGTCGTAGGGAGGCCCGGCGACCGCCAAGAGCTGCAGTAGGAGTTGTCTGTCATCAGTTCTCAACTTCTCTCAGTCCAGCAGAAACTGCCGGAATTTTGGTTCAGTCATGTCCGTGATAATTACCTCGTGTCCAGGCCGCAATAGCGCGAACAGAGCGCAAGCGATGGCGTGCGTGCCGGAAAAGAACTGCAAAATCAAGAAGAGGCGTTCGTCACTGGGAGCTCAGCTCAGTCCAGTGCGGCAACGGAATGTGGAATAGATGGGGGAAACCTGGGGGCGCACGATGGCGGCCTCGGCGCCGACGACGTGGGCGAAGACGGAGTCGAGCGCCTCCCTGCCGCCGGCGTCGTCGTGGCCGTACCCCGTCGACCCGCCAAAGTGCTGCAGCTCACAAACAGGCACCCGCGCGTCAGCGAGCAGAAGGGAACGGGGATAGAGAACGAGCGGGGAGGAGGTCTGAGGGGTTACGTGGGGGGCGACGCGGGCGGCGCGGAATGCGGCGGAAACGCGGTAGGAGTTGAGGGCGAGGGCGCGGTCCACCTCCCGGAACTCCGCCTGCAGCGACTCCACCGCGCGGGCCACCTCCGGGTGGAACGCGCACGCGGGCGGCCGCACCGTCCGCCTGCCGCGAGGCCGCGCGACGGGGTAGGAGGCCAGGGTGGTGGCTGTAGCCGTCGACATCGCCGCCGGCGACAGCAACCCGCACACTCCCACCGGCTTCGGATGTCAAACTGAAACTTTATCCACGGTCCTCGGCCGCTTCGCCGCTGCAGTATTCGTCTCGTCTCCCACCTAGGCCCGGCCCAATGCACTCCACCCAGGCCTGGCCCATTTCTGGCATTTAGGGTGATGCTTCAAGCATCGGAAACGTATGCAAAACCAGCAACCTCGTCAGTTTCCACGATAACAGGAAGCAAAAGGGAGCTTCCACTGAACCACAACCACAACCACTAGATTCCGAGCTAAGCGAAGCATGCTCACGAGCAAGGAACCCACCAATGCCATGCGTGCACTCAAAGAAACCTCGCCGCCTTCCTCTTCCAGCTCCCCTGCATATAAATCGCCGTCCTGTCCTCTGAATCTCCCATCCCGTCCATCAGGTACAGAGACCGACATTGGCAATGGCGTCATCAGCAGCGTTCATGGTAGCGGCGGTGCTCGGGCTGGTGCTCGCGTCGGCGCCGGCGGCGCGGGCGTGGAGCACCGAGGGCCACATGCTCACATGCCAGATCGCACAGGATCTGCTGGAGCCAGCGGCGGCGCAGGCGGTGAAGAACCTTCTGCCGGAGGAGGCGGGCGGCGACCTGTCGGCGATGTGCGTGTGGCCGGACCAGGTGAGGCACTGGTACAAGTACCGCTGGACCAGCCCGCTGCACTTCATCGACACCCCCGACAAGGCCTGCACCTTCGACTACGCCAGTACGTTTCTTTCCTCACGCGGAGCGAGCAGCAGCGTACATAAAACTCTGTTTGAATTTCTGTATTGAGATGATGATCGTCGTGTCCGATCGGCAGGGGACTGCCATGACCCCAGCGGCGCCAAGGACATGTGCGTCGCCGGCGCCGTCGCCAACTTCACGTCCCAGCTCATGCACTACAAGCAGGGCAGCGCCGACCGCAAGTGTAAGCGTCTATGCGAGGGTGCTGATATCTTGTACCCAGCGTTTCTGCATCACTGTTCTGAGGTCTTGAATGCAACTGTTGCAAATGCAGATAACCTGACCGAGGCCCTGCTATTCCTGTCACACTTCATGGGAGATATTCACCAGGTATTTTCTTCCTTCTAAAATCTGTAATCCCGTGATTATTGTACAGAGATCAGTCTCTTTGTCTCTGACATAAATTTTCAATTTTGTCCGTGGTCTGTATGTGCAGCCCATGCACGTGGGGTTCACGAGCGACATGGGGGGCAACTCGGTGAACCTACGCTGGTTCAAGCACAAATCCAACCTCCACCATGTAAACAACCTCCTTGCCTGTAACACACTGCACACAATGCCATATCACAGGCAGAGAGCTTAACTCTTCATCTGCATGAAAATTGCATCTGTGATCTCTTTCTCTCTTCAGGTATGGGACAGGGAGATAATACTCACTGTTCTTGCCGAGCGCTACGGCAAGGACATGGCCGCGTTCCGCAAGGACCTCCAGCACAACATCACCAAGGTATGTTGCAAACCAAATGAACTGTCACACAGTTACAGTTACAGACGTGCTCTTCCAAGACCAGGAACATGTCTGAAATTTGCAGAGTATAGGCTTGGCGTTCATATAATTGTCTGTCTTGTTCCTCCAGGGCTCGTGGTCCGACGAGTCTTCATGGAAAGATTGCGCGGACCTCATGTCCTGCCCAACCAAGTATGCCACGGAGAGCATAGGCCTGGCGTGCAAGTGGGGCTACGACGGCGTCCACGACGGAGACACACTGTCCGGTAAGCCACCGCCGGCCGGGCTCCCCGCCTAGCTTCGTGTTCATCATGCCATTGCCATGCCATTCGTCCTGACTGTGATGCTTCATGATCTGCAGAGGACTACTTCGGGTCGAGGCTCCCGATCGTGACGCGGCGGATCGCGCAGGGGGGAGTGAGGCTGGCCATGTTCCTCAACCGGGTCTTCGGAGACCACAAGCCCCACAGCCGCGACGTGGCTGCGCCGGTGAACTTGGTCGTGGCTCATGACGATGAGCTCTAGCTCAGCGTCAAGTGACAGTCGCTGTATTGCATTGCATCCATGTTGACCTGAAGACTTGGGCACGAATCACGATGATGCATACTAGGAGACTACTGCTAACTTGCATGGAAATGATACAGATGATCGGTCAGTGAATAATTGTTTGCGACGCCAACAGCTAGCGTGTACTCCACATGTCATGTCCAAAGATGTAGACATTTATTTGGATGTAACCCAAATTCTGTTGTCCTTTTGTTTTCATGCTTGCTGTTATTTTAGTTGCCTGAATGAATCAACGTCAATACATTTGTCACGGCAAGGCAAAATCGTGTCCACACTCTGCACACATCAGTACCATTTGTCGTGCCATGACAGGTTGCATCCTTGCAGTTTGTCTCTACATTTAAATGTTTATGTAGTTTTTTCTTTACCATTAAAGATGAGTATTTGGTGTTTGTATGTTCGTCCTAAAACCATGTCCTTCGTTAACTCAATCAAATCAAAATCAAATTTGATTAAAATCTCAACTAAATCAAAAACATTCCTTGCTTCACCTGCTCATACCCAAATCAAATCAAATTTTACCAAAACCTCAACCAAATCAACACATTCGTTGCCTTCCCTACCCATACTCAAATCAAATCGAATCTTACTAAAAACTAGAATATGGTGGGCGGAAGGTATCTGTCGGATACGATTCGTGTTGCAACGCATGGTCAATTAGTTAGTACTGTATTTTAGAAGGAAGGCACGTGCCATGCACGTATGGAATCCAAAAAATGTGGTTTAACAAACATTAGACCGCTTTGCACTTACTCCCTTTTTTATAGAGAAAATGAATGTTGTTATCCTGGTTAAAGGGGCTTGTACTTTTCGACTGTTAAAGGCAATCTTGAACTACTGACTTCTCATGGTGTGATAATCTTGTAGGCAATGACATTTTCACTTGTCTTAATATTCAGAGCTTATCTAATTTGAAAAAAAATCATGACAAAGTATTTTGGAACGGAGGGAGTACATACCAAGATAAGAAAAAAAATTGTATGCCCATGCATAATGCTAATCAGAAGTTAGTTCTATTTATAGCCAATCATCAAAAAAAATCTCTATACTCGAGGGAGTAGCATTTCATTATTACAATTAAATAGTCATTTGCCATATGAAATCAGCGTAGTCAAATAAAATAGCAACTATCCTGCAAAAAAGGAAAAGCATTCCAAAACTGTCCAGGACCATAAGTCTTTTGTATGTAAATTCATGACCACCAAGATTCAATAACTTATGTAGTCTACCACTCTATGTTTGAACCATGCCAGATGCTGATTTGACAAAAACAGAAACAGCTAGAGTGCATGAATAAGAAACTACTCTCTCCGTTCCCAAATATAAGTCTTTCTAAATATTCCAACACGTGACTATATACGAAGTAAAATGAATGAATCTATACTTTAAAATATGTCTACATACATTCGTATGTTGCAGTCCATTTGAAATGTCTAAAAAGACTTATATTTAGGAACGGATGGAGTATATCAACATAGCCCGTATATATTATATGGGCTGGCTTTAGGCCAACCCTACTGCTGAAGTAGAAATCCGTTTCTCAGAAATTCAGAAATTTTCGATCTCCTCAAAATAAATTACTGGCCTTTTATAAATTGATGTGTTGTTGTGGTGGAACGTGGTTGCTAATTAGCAAAAATCAGTATCCGTAGAGCATGTGGATGCCTCAATCAAGTGATAGACTGACCCATGAAGACCTCCTCCTCTCTGCGCACAAGCTACTGCGAGTTAGGCCGTCACCCCACAGCTGTTGCGTACGCCGGAAAGCGGGAACATATGTGATATATGTTAGTTGGGAGAACATGAGCGTTCTCAGAGCTTAGCGAATGTCGGCCGTCGGATCGTTTTCTTGATGCGATCTGGATTGTTGGATGTTGCCCTCGGATTGCCTCAGCCGTCGGATCGAGCCCGCGACACTGCTACAATGATCAGTTTCACCCCCCGCTGTAAAGATCTCGTGCCACCGCCGTTGAAAGAACATGCGGTGCCCCCATGTTTGGTTTTGGTAATTGATGACAATCTCTATGGACTAATGGTTGCCTTGAGTTATATTTGAAGGATTTGTCCATAGGCATTTCTTGAAGTCCATATGTTGGTTTCAAGGAGTTTATGTGGTGACCAAGGTGTTATTTAGGAATTATCCAAAGATTGGTCATGTGAGAGTTGAGCTTATTGCAAGCATGTCTTGAAGAAGAAGATTGTGTGATCATTCATGTTTACCTTCAAGACATCATCCAAATGAAGAGAGTTGGAAAGAGTCAAGGTACGTGTTCATGGGCTTGCGTCAAGAGGAAGATATCACTCAACCCATGGAGAGGATGACATCAAGTGGTGATCGTCATCAACATTGCCGTGTGCAAGTTCAAGTGGAGCATCACGAAGAGATCAAGTGCTTGAAGCTTGCCGTCCATTGTGGTGACAATGGACTTGTGAAGATGTGCGGAAGGGTGGCTCACCCATAGTGGAGTATGGGGGAGCAATCAACTAGTCTTCATCGAGCCAACGCAATCAAGAAAGGTGGTCCATCTTGAAGGAGTCAAGATCGTCATCATCTAGCTCAAGTGGACCATGTGCAAGGCAAAGGTTTGCTCTTGATAGGTTTTCTATTTTACCGGTCTCATGATGGTAGTTGGGAGACCGGGTTATAGGATCGATTGCCGTACTATCAAGGGGGGCTCTCGATGAGTAGCTTGATCGTATCGTTCATAGAGAGCTCAAACCATTGCATCCTTGCATCATCTTTATTGGTTCTTGTTTGGTTCTTCTCTTTGTGAGTTTTGGAGCTTATGGTCATCTTGATGATAAGCTCGAGTTCATCAAAAACGGAGTTCACTCGCATCTTCTATGATGTTTTCGATGTTGGAGGTTATGCCGGTTCTTCTCGGTTGGAGGTTTCACTCCTCTATTTGTTGGCATACCTCCCCTGCCTCTTCTTACTATAACCACTCGCTGTTTTGATGCTACTCGTCTTCCTCTATCCAACAAGCTTGAGTTTGCTCAATTCGAAGCTCATTTGCAGAAGTTATGGCAGTTCTGGTCTTCCTTGGAGTGTACTTGTTTTCGTCGACTTGGCATAAGGTTGGCGCCAGCGGTAGTACCGCTGGACCGGAGCGGCAGTACCGCGTATCGCCACAAGCGGTAGTACCGCCGTCCCACAGCGGTAGTACCGCCTATGGCCATAAGCGGTAGTACGGCTCCGGTTCCGCGCTGGTACCGCCTCGACTCGAGACGTGGTTTTTTCGTGTCGGGTTCAGCGGCAGTAGTAGCAGCAGTAGGAGCGGTAGTACCGCTCGTGTGCAATAGTATCGCGGCTACCACCGCCCCTAGTACCGCTGGGTCAAGCGGTAGTACCGCTGCGGCCAACGGTAGTACCGCTGGCTCCAGCGGTAGTGCCGCTCATACGGCTCTCCCTCGCGCTCTGTTTTGCTCCGCTGTCTATGTTCTACCGCCCGGGCGGTAGTACCGCTCCCTTGAGCGGTAGTACCGCTCGTGCGCGGACTGAGCACATAACGGTTGGATTCGGGAGCTCCTATAAAAGGGGGTCTTCTTCCCCATTCAACCTTATCTCTTGAGCTCGTGTTCTTCCCCCATTGTTGACCTTCTTCGAGCTTGCTAACTCTCAATCCCTCCATGGATTCTTGCTAGTTTTTGAGGGAAAAGAGAGAGGAGATCTAGATCCACATTTCCACCAATCACTTTCTCCTCTATGTGAGGGGAACCCCTTGGATCTAGATCTTGGAGTTCTTGGTGTTCTCCTTCTTGTTCTTCCTCTCTTTTTCCTCCCTAGCATTAGTGGCTTCGGTGGGATTTGAGAGAGAAGGACTTGGGCACTCCGTTTGCCCTTGCCATTGAATTTGGTGCATCGGTTTGAGTTCTCCACGGTGATACGTGGAAGTTACAAGTTGAGAAGCTTATTACTCTTGGGTGCTTGGTGCCCTTGAGCTTGTTCCTCTTGGGTGCTTGGGCGCCCTAGACGGTTGGTGGTGTTCGGAGCTCAATCATTGTGGTGTAAAGCTCCGGGCAAGCGTCGGGGTCTCCAATTAGGTTGTGGAGATCGCCCCGAGCAATTTGACGGGTACCGGTGACCGCCCCCAAGGGTTGCCAAAGTGTACGGGTTTGGTGACCGCCCCCAAGGGTTGCCATTTGTACGGGTTCGGTGACCGCCCTTAAGGGTCCCTTAGTGGAATCACGGCATCTTGCATTGTGCGAGGGCGTGAGGAGATTACGGTGGCCCTAGTGGCTTCTTGGGGAGCATTGTGCCTCCACACCGCTCCAAACGGAGATTAGCATCCGCAAGGGTGTGAACTTCGGGATACATCCTCGTCTCCGCGTGCCTCGGTTATCTCTTACCCGAACCCTTTACTTATGCACTTTACTTTGTGATAGCCATATTGTTTCTTGTCATATATCTTGCTATCACTTAGTTGTTTATCTTGCTTAGCATAAGTTGTTGGTGCACATAGGTGAGCCTAGTTGTTGTAGGTTTTGTGCTTGTCAAATTAACCGCTAGGTTTATTCCGCATTTGTTCAAGCATAAACTGTAATTATTTTAAAGCGCCTATTCACCCCCCTCTAGGCAACATCCACGATCTTTCAGCCGTTATTCCCATGCCCCGCCGAGGGCATTTCTGTCTTTTCACCTGTGTGGTCGTGCGTGGCGTGGTGTGGATGGCTGGGTCTCACGTATGGGTGAGGAGAGTGCCCGATTGGTTCAGAACCCTAGCCTCCACCCCCACTCGCGCCCCTCTCCTTCGCTCCTGTCCTCCCCCGCCGCGCCGCCATCTTCCCCGCACTCGTCGCCACCGCTCCCGCGTGCTCTGCCTCCTCCCCTTCCCTCATCCTCGTGCAGCCGCCGCGGCGCTCCCGCATCTCCTCCCCTTCCTCTCCCACCACCATGTTCGCGGAGGCGCTGCAGATCCCCGCCGACCAGGCCGCGCTGGCGCTCGGGGCGCTCGCCGCCGTGCTTCCCGGTGACGACGACGCCCCCGCAGCGGACGACGCGTCGGAGGCCGACCTCCACGCAAACCCTAGCGCAGCTCAAGGCGAAGCTCGTGGCGCCGGGGCCGGGCACGTGGGTGGCGCGGTGCTCACGGAGGCGCTACAGATCCCCGCCGAGCAGGTCGCGCCGGCGCTCGGGGTGCTCGCCGTCGTGCTCCCCGGCGACGACGACGACCCCGCAACGGACGGAGCTGGCGCCTCCCCGCCCCCATCTATCCACTCCGTCCAGGTCTCTCTCTCTCTCTCTCTCTCTCTCTCTCTCTCTCTCCCAGTTCCCGTTCTTATGAGTTTATCTGATTTATTTGTACCAAAATGAGTAATTTTGTCTGAATATGCTTACGGGGAGTTTATCCCAGTTCCCGCAGAAGCATTCTAGAATCAGCAACTGAAATAGGCAAAGTTAGCAACTAGAATTTGGGGTGGGAAATAGGCAAATACATGAAGCATAATGGGGAGTTTGTCTTCGCGACAATTATGGAGCGGGTGCTCTGCTTCGAATATATGCATGGCGGAAGCCTTGATAAACACATTGAAGGTAGGACTATCAGTGTGGATTTAAGTATCTTATATGTAGTGGGAGTTCAACTCTTCTGCAGTTGTTTCATCTTGATACTGCTCAAATAATCAATGGAAGTTTCCCTTATCTTCAAATATATATGGTTGACAATTGCCTACATATATTAGTTTGCCTATCAAGATGAGTGATTCAACAGCTTATTTTATACGTCTTTTGCTACTAATCGCAGATGAAGCTTGCGGGCTTGAGTGGCCCACATGTTACAAGATTATTAAAGGGACTTGTGAGGGAATAAATTACCTTCACAACTCCCAGGAAAGGCATATTTACCATCTGAACTTAAAGCCTAGTAATTTTTTGCTGGATAAAAGTATGACCCCCAAGATTGCAGATCTTGGTTTGTCAAGACTTGTTGATTCAATAGAAACAGATGAACCAGATATGCGCCAGGGAACACTGTAAGTTGATGGATGATCATACTCTGAGCCGTTCATTTTTTCAAAGATATTCTGAAAAAAAATCCTTGTATTTTTAACTAACTATTAACCATATAAATTAAGGTTATCCCTTTATGAGATATTCTGAATAAACAGATGAACCATTTATTTTATCTCCTGCCAAAATAATGAGATGATCTATATTTATGTCCCTTCTATTTTAATTAGATAGTGTTATCAGGGATATATAGTTTTGGAAGTTCAAACTAGATCTATTCATTATTATTAGTAGTTGAGCTGCTGATTGTAACAATATGCTTACGTGAGTTTCAGACTAAGTGCTCTAATATTCATTGTTAGTCAAATTACTTACTATTGAAATGTCGTGGTTCTCTATATATGTCATCTCTCATTGGATGTCTGAATTTAGACTCCGGCTGTAGGGTTGTTTGTGTTGTGTGGTATGAATTGCCTTTGTACGTCAAAATGCATGTATCAAGTGTCGATTTTCTAATAAAACGATCTGTATATCTGCATTACAGTTGGAATATTCATATGTATGGTTTCATGCTTCCAAGAATAACAAACACTATGCACCCAGCTCTCTCTTTTGTGGCCACTAACCATTCACTTTTTTTTGTTCCTACAACCTGCATTGGTGTAAGTTAGATTTTATATTGCCTACTTCAAGCACCGATGGACCACCACATGTTTGAATTATTTGTTTTTCAGAGATTATTTCTCTGGATTTCCATTTTTATTGATCAGAAGGCACGGGTGCAAGTATCAACAATTACAGTGTTGAGTGGTCGTAATCACCCGCTTTTGTGCCCACATTTTTCAAAAATACTGCAAAGATACATTTGATTTTAATTATGTTAAAAACAACAGTTTGGTCTGGACTAAGTACAAAGTACCAAATTGACATTTTCCCCTTGGTTATTTACTTACTGTAATGTGTCAGATGGCAATAAGTAGGTGAATTATATGCTGGGTTGCAAATTGTACTTCTAAGTAAGACCACATGAACTGCTAATCAGATTATCCGTGTAATAAAATCTTCTTTAATCTAAGCTTCAAAGCTACACGAACTACCATATTTTCTGATTTGTTGGCTGCACTAAAAATAGGGACATGCTCTAACAGTGACACTTTCTATTTGCAGTAGTATTGTTGAGCCAATTGATACTAGGTGTGCATGAATATTTGCCTTGCCAGTATGATTTGATTCGGACGTGGATGGGTCCTGTCTTCTATTCTGCTTGTTTCTTCCCATGTTCCTCATCTTTCTGGATGTGTCGCAGTTGGGACGGTGGCGTGCCGGAAGGGCTGTCTTGCGAGTTGACCGGAGTGGGAGTACACCGGAGAGGCTTCTGAGATGGCTGAGGTGGTTCTTCGCTCCTCTGATTGTCTTCTCGTTTGTGTTGTACATGTGCTCATCCTGGGATTTGTTGTTTTTAGGGATCTGTCTAAGGTTTGCTGGTTGATTTGTCCTGACTGGGGTCTGCTTGTTCTCTTGGCTCCTGGGCTGTGCTGCTCGAAGTTGCTTCACTGGTTTCCTTGCAGGTGATTCTTTCCTCTCGCCTGCCCTCTTCGGTGTTTTTTCTAGGTTGTTTAGATGTGTACTTCAAGTTCATATATACGGTGGCGCTCTCCCCTCCTCTTCTGTAGAAGGCGAGATCCTTGCTCCTTTTTTTATCTCTTCGAATCCCTAGCTTCCGCGAATTTAGTCCATAATGTGGAGATGTTCTTACAGTACCGTTGATCTGGGCATCCAGGCACCCAAGCTTTTCTTCGCGCGATGGCATCAGGCACACGGAGGGAACTCTTCTTCATCGGTGCGATGAACAATGACCGTGATCTCCGTTCCACACCGTCACCAGCTAGCAAGGTAGACCTCGTTTGCTTGGTCAACTCTACAACATGCATGTGCTAGACTTGTTCGAGATTTATGCAATTGGGCATGTCGTTGATCAACGACACGCAGAGCATATTTTTTATATGTGATTTGTAGTAGAATGGTCGTATTAACTCTGTCGATGCTTGCTGTGCAGTCCACTGTGTATCAGATTCTTTAGATCCCGTGAATAGCCATTTTTTACCGGGTTCATGCTTGATCTGTGGTCTCCCGTGTATCATGCCGTTTGGCTTCTGTAGTTTACCTGCTTGCGTTTGCCAATCGTGGTCAACACACAACACGATTGATGTTTGTGACCTGCCTTTAAAGAATGTGCCCTGCCTTACTTAAAAGCATGTTTACATAGTCGTTGTGTTGCTGCAGATCTCTGGTTTGTTTTTCGGGCTTCTGTTGCACGTTTGCTTTGCTTGTCCTGAACCCGTCACCGATAAAGGCTAATGCATTTCCATGTTTCTATTGCTTTAGTAGCATGATATTTCCGCGTATTCCTGTTGTGGTCTGTACTATGTGTAAATGACTTACCACTCTACATATTTTAATAGATGAAGCATTCTGTCACGGTTAGGCCGAAGGCTATGCTTAGCGCTGTTCTTGCTGAAGATGGTTTACCAGAGGTGAAGTACAAGACCTGCGCATCTTACCATGGCCGTGTGGCGGCTACTCCATCACAGTCGCGTTCATCTGCAGCGGCAAAGCATATGAGGATCAATGGCGACCCAGCTGTGGATGCCAATGGGCCATGCAAAATGCTGCTCCTCGGTGCTTGGAGCATCTTCAGGCCACCATGGATATTGAATTTGACTGCCCTCAAATGCATAAAATTAAGACCGAGATGAAGTACCTGTCGGGCAGTGTCGACGAGAAAGACAGGAAGATCAGAGATCTGAAGGCTAAGGTGGAAAAAAGGAATCTGCGGGTCAACGGGCTTACCAAGGGCTGGGGTCACTGGCAGATTACCTGCTCGGATCTGCATATGATCAAGCTTTGCTTCCGACTGGTTCTTCGGTAGTTCGTTTTTTATCATAGCTGAAAATGCATTGCACCGTGTATGCTTACTCTCCTATGATGCTTTCTACGCTCTTGTGTTAGGTAAGGGGCATTTTTTGCTTCGATCATTTTGATTCTGATTAGATCTTTATTTCCATTTGACTTCCTGCTGTATCTTCATCTCCATTTAACTTATTGATATGGTTTCGTTTCATTCTGTTTTAGCGTACTTACAATTAATAACTTTATAACCAACTCCTGACGTCACTATTTCGTAGTTTGTTTTGTTTAGAACAACTTGACATGCACCCTTTTACCTCACGCACTCAAGATATAATATTTATCTTTATTTATATATACAACAACTTCATGGATGGGTGTTTGGAGGTTTTTGAGGCTGCATTATGAATAGGTGATATTAAGCGAATACCAGTATTTTTAGGTGCATTTTATCGGCCATCTATTTACAGCTTCAGTTACTTCATACGTTAGTCCCATTTGAACACATGGTGATAATATCATGCTTTCATTGCCTTTTCTTATCGTCGGAATAGCAGTCTGAGTTACTACAAACTTAACATTACACGCTTGACCAAAACGTTCGGACCGGCACCCTCGCGCCTTACCCGATCTAGTATGTATAGTCTGGGGACCCATGGGTGAGAGCACAGATGCTTGGGGATGAGGATAGCCTCGATGCACACATAGTTCGTATGTCCTTAAATTAATTATTAAACAACTCCATAATTGATCCTCGTGCCTATAGGCAGGAAATTTATTTACTAATACGACTGTCTCCTGGTTCATGTTCTCTGGCACCTTAGGGGACGTCCGATACTACTCCTATGACGTGATAAACAGGGTCAAAAACGACAAGAGGGAAAAAAGGGGAAAAGAGATGCATTGTCTTACGTGCCATGGATAACATGCTCGATGTGCTCGAGGGCATCCGCCAGGGCGACTATCGCCGGCACCACCCCGATTCGCAGTCGCGGCAGGGGCGGAGCCAAGAAATTGTGCTAATGGGTTCCTAAGGATTTGACTATGAATAACTATTGTATGCAGCGGCGGAGTTTGCTAGAAATTTCAAATATAAGCTCGCCAAAAGGATATCTAACCCAATGCCCCCCCCCCCCCTCACATTATTCGATGGGGGGTATTCTAGACTTTTTATTGGGCGGAGAAAATCCATTAGGTTCACCGTTTCTACGCTGCCGTTGGGTGGCGGTGGCTGGTGCACCGAGCTAGAAGACGAGGACAATGCGTGACTGAACTTGACGATGACGACGCCGCGCGTGCTGCGAGCTCAATATCCGGCTGAGCGTGAGCATGGTGGGAGTTAATTGCATATAGGGACAGTTTCATTTCTCCTCCTAACTCGAACCACCACCTGGCATTTGCCCCTAAAATTTGGGTATGCTCAAAAATACCCCTCTCCTGTCTGTGGCCCTTACAGAAATCCCCTTTCGGCCCGTTTCTGTCGGGTCAATGGTCTTTGATCGGTAATTGGGCGTCTGTCCGACATTGTTGCCCCTGGTTCTTACATGTGAGCCCGCCAAAAGGTTATCCACTTGCTCACTCTGTTTCTTCTACCTCGCCACGGCGCACAGACGGGAGTGAGGCGATTCATCGGCAGTGAACTGCGTCGTTCTGGAGCTCGGGGAATGAGGTCGCACATTAGGTGCGTGGATGTGCACCTAACGCATGTCGTCCGCGAGCTCTTTGGTCGCTGGCGAGGTAAGTTTTTCATCTCTAATTTGTGAATTTTGCATTAGGGTTTGAACTCAAGTTGGGGAATTTTCGGTCGTAGGTTGATGGGGTCGGGATTGTGCAGTCCTCGTCTGAGTTCTGGATGCCGGATCTTAGCTTTTGCGGCCTTGAGAAGCTTTCCAAACATCCGTGTCTGGGGCACGGGCTCGTTCCCGCTCACTGTGTCGCCTGGGGAGGAGCAAGCACGGGGAGACATTTCCTAGGTTGCCCACATGATGTAATTTGCATAGATTTTATCTGTTTGCTCCACATTGTTGCCAGTATTGCATTTTGACGATATTTTTTTATGTTGCAGCTTCCTGATGAATGTGAATGGGCTGTTTGGGTTGACCCTCCTCCTCCAGATCGTGTTGGGCATGCTTTTAAGGAACTACATGCTAGGCTAGAAGCAAGTTGGCTCAAAGCTCATCGTTTGGAGAGGAGGGTGGCACATCTAAGAGAGAGAAAAGAAGCTCAAGTTAGAGTTGAAGAAGAGGCATGATTAGATGGAAACATGGGCATTTCTGATGACTATTGGCATATGCATTCTGTCCTATTTGTTTGGTTCAAAGAACACATATTAGTTGGCTTCGGTGTTGTAGGCAGTGAGTAGAACTTACTTGATGATGTGAACCTTGTAATGATGTGAGTTGTTCCTGGTTGTGTGCCTCTGATGTTGTGCACCTTTTGCAAAGACAAATTGATTGAGAAACATCAATTTGGTCTTGTGATCTCTTTGTCTTACTGTGTTTGTTTGTGTTTTTTTACATGAATGATAGTGCATCAGTGTGGTGTTTTGAATTGCAACATCAGTGATAGAGCAGCAGTGCATAAGTTTTTTTTATATGAATTTGGAAAATGAGCATAGAAACATCTATAGCACTTAACAAGGAACAAAAACATGCGAGGATGAAAAACACATGATCTGGGAGAACAACATGACGGGATCAACACGAATATATGGCCAACAACAACATCACTTAAGACAGGACCATAGTTCAACATGGAAAATAGTACATTAATGTGAAAAATGCTCTTATATTATGGGACGGAGGGAGTAGAATATAAAAATAGGAAAAAAATCATACTACTTCATTGCATAAATGGAGGCAAACGTTGGATTATTGAAGGCGCGTGGGGAATAGCATGAGCCACAATCAATCAACCAGCCAGAGCCCTTCCAAATTCTTGCCACCATCACCGGATAACCAATCACCAAGACGACCCATTGGCTTCGACATTAACCATCGAGCTGCTGTAGTGGCTACTTAAACACTGCGACAACCCCAAGAGGCCGTCTACCTCCTCCCCTTCGCCTCGCACCGAGAAATGGCCGAAGCGGACCTCACCGGCCTCGTCGACGACTTCTACTTCTCGGCCCTCACCCACGCCCAGAACGACGCCGACGCCGCCGAGGACGATGAGCTCTTCCCGATATCCGACGAGAAGTACGCCGCCGAGCTCCAGCTCCAGGAGGTGATCATGTCCTCCGCCATCGCGGCTGCCGCCACGTCGTTCCCGGCACATCGCAGTATCGCCACCACCAGCAGCAGCGCAGTTGTCATGTACGGTGAGTGCTCCTCCGCCGTCGCTTCTTCATCTTCGTGCTCTGGGCAACCCAGTAGTTCCTCCGCGACGGCGACGGCGTCGCCCGCGCTCGTGTTCTGCAAGATCTGCATGGACGCCGTGCCGGAGTCGGACGCGCACCGCGCGAGCCGCGGCTGCGCGCACGCCTTCTGCAGCGCCTGCCTCGCGGGCTACATCGGCGCCAAGATCCAGGACCGGATCGCCGACGTCAAGTGCCCCGAGGAGCGGTGCACCGGGGTGCTCGACCCGGCGCTCTGCCAGGGCATGCTCCCGCGGGAGGTGTTCGAGCGCTGGGGCGCCGCGCTGTGCGAGTCCATGATGCTCGGCGCCAAGAGGACCTACTGCCCCTTCAAGGACTGCTCGGCGATGATGGTGGCGGACGACGACGGCGGCGACGTGACGCAGTCCGAGTGCCAGGTGTGCCGGCGGCTGTTCTGCGCCCGGTGCGCCGTGCCGTGGCACGCCGGCGCCGACTGCGCCGCCTACAGGAAGCTCGGCAGGGGCGACAGGGGCAAAGAGGACATGCTGCTGCTGGAGACGGCCAAACAGAAGAAGTGGAAGCGGTGCCCCAAGTGCGAGTTCTTCGTGGAGAAAACCGACGGTTGCCTCCACATCACCTGCAGGTATGGTGCTAGCATTTACACTTCCTGTTTATTGCACACTTCTGTTTGCTTTGTTGCCGAGATTTCCGATGGTTGTTTCATTTCCTATGCAGGTGCGGCTTCCAGTTTTGCTATGGATGTGGCAACCAGTGGGGCGTGACGCATGCTAGCTGCAGCACGGCGTGATAGGATGGTCGATGGGCTGCCCATGCACTTGCAGAGTTTGCATCTTGGGAGCCTGACGTTGTTTGGAACGCGAGACACATTTCTGATTTCTACGGACTTCAAACTGTTTTGTGTGGATTTTAATTATGCAAAATTATCGTTTGAACAATAATCTTTAGTGTTCTTGGATGAATTGGTGATGACATGCAACAAGCTGGATTTCAACCCAACTCTCGTTTTAACCCGAAGTTGTACTAAAAATCATGTTCCCGTTTGGGCATTTGTATCAAGGCACTCAACCAACAGACCTACTTCCGCACTATTTACGTTTCACACCGTCAATATAATTTCTCATTTTCCTAGTTTTTCTTTCAAACCAGGACAACTCCAAAAGGTTGTGGGTTTTTTCCTACCTATGGAGGCTTTCCCTTAACCGTCCCCATGGGTTGGCTCCACAAAGGTTAATACAATATGTTTTTTTACATGGAACACTGTGCATCCCTTTAATTAGTGGACTCGGCCAAATCGCGTGGCACAACACTATTTATTAGGGGGGAATCAGAGAGCCAAACACCCTAGCTACCAGGAACCACCCTAACACCATGACTAGCCAGGACATGAGTGGGCCTATTACATTCACAAGGGCAGAAACCAACCTTGTATTCTATAAGGCTCATCTGCAATAGATACTTTGATTCGTGAAAAAAGGATGCCTAGCTATGCACTATCCCAACCATCTAATTCCATAACCAGTTTGAGGGGTCAGGCATGAAGGTAACTTGGCTCATATCAAACCCCTTAGCACATGCCACTCAGATTAATTGGCCACCCCTTTCATGTGTGATTTCTATGTTATACATAGTTGTGATTATCTGATGGACTAGTAGAAAACAGGGCATCTGTGTTCCGGTTGGCTTACGAACCGGGACTAAAGGGGCTCCATGTGGCTGCTGTGGGGCGCCCAGGCAGGAGGACCTTTAGTCCCGGTTGGTAACACACTAACACCGACCGGGACTAAAAGGCAGCCACGCGTCAGCAGCCCCCAGGCGCTGGGGTTTTGGTTTTTTTAGGGGGGGAAGGGGGGCATTTAGGGGTTTTGGAGGGTTTAGGGGTTCCATATTGTGTTAGCTAGCTACTACATATAGAGAAAAGTGACCCCTCTTATTCCGTGCTTGGTCGACGCTAGCTACTACATATAGAGAGAACTCGACGCTAGCTAGTAAGCAAAGGAAGGAAACCATTAATTACACAAGATCGTCATGAACATATATAGAGAGAAGTGACCTCTCTTTCTCCGTGCTTAGTCGAACAACTAGTTTTCGTATATCTATTCGACGCTACTACATATATACAATATAACATCACTGTCATCATCAAACACCAAACTCCCATTGAACTTCCGTATGATATTCTCCCTTTTCATGTATGACGTGTTCAAGAAAGAATCCCGCCATTTCCTCTTGAATTGCTCGTATGCGATCATGTGGTAGGAGTTCATCCCGCATCTGCCAGATCTAATTTAAAGAAGGGGGTCAATACATATATATGAATGAAACTCAACACAATTGATGGTAATAAAATAAAATTGTGAATATTGTTTACGTACTTCAAATTGTTTGTCAGAGAAGCCCCGCTCAGAGGTCGAGTGACGAATGAACTCGCAAACGTAGTATCCACATAAATTATTCCCGCCTGCCTGCCACAAGCACTTTACGAGAATAGAGTTCAATCAAACTGATAATCAAGCATGATGATGGTATTGATGAAACTAGAATCAATGAGAGATGCGCGAAACTAGCTAGTACTACTTACTTTGGGGTGTGTAAATCGCAGCCGTTCTTCAGACCTGGAACCATTCCGGTGAACTTTTTCCAAACCCTGCCCGACAAAGAAAATGATTACTTGATACCAGGAAATGAACGAAAGTTGCCGATATGGTGCGATAATGATTGAACTTACTTCTGGAGCATTGCATTCATGTACGCATAATCCTTGGGATCGTTACGTATCGAGTCTAAGATAGT
>NC_057799.1:619846089-619858058 GCF_018294505.1 Triticum aestivum | reverse complement strand
CACACGCATAACTCATCAATTACAATACTTAATCTCGAGTAAGCGAAACCGAATATGCACAAGACAGTAACACTCACTTGAAGTTGTAAGGAAAGAGTATTTCCCTTTTGTTTTGATGTCGAACAAACGCTTTTAGCAAGTTTTCCTCAGTATCGTCAACTCTTTTTTTCTACCGTCCATTCATTTACGGTATTTGGGCTAATGAACCCAATGTCATAGATTTGTCCGCTTTTGCATTCGACGATCTTCAATCTGCATAATATAGTGAGGATAATTATATATACATGCAATGGACGAGCTGAGCTAGAGACTTAATTACATAAGTAATACTTACAGACAGTAGCAAGTCATGAGTTGTTTGTCGAGGGCCTCTTGATTGAATAACTGAAATAATTAATTCAATAGGCATGAGGTCGACTCCGATGAAGTCGTGCTCATCTTTAATTCTCACCATCATACTATCGGTCCCATCCTTCCTGCAGCTTTCCAAGTACCAGTCATGCAATCTTTGCATCATCGTTGTTAGATGAGGGAGCTGATCAGGTTTGACGAGAGCTTCCCGCACTCGTATCTAAAGGTCTCTACTACCTCAGCTATTTCAAACTATACATCATCGCCGACGTAATCACCAAGAGTGGTACCAGGCAGTAGCCCCGGATGATTAGCGATATCGCTAGACACCTTGAGCGGGGCACGATTGCTTCTCTTGTTCGTCGAGCTGGGGAATAGTTTTCCCACTTCTTCATCTTACGACACTGGTAGTACTTCCCGACCGCCGTGCTTCACCATATGTCTTTGCAATACAACAGTCATAGTTGGATTGCGGCGGAGGTGGTGGTGGTCGCTTAAGGGCATCCAGAGTGCGCTTCGATTTTGCCGGATCTATTGTTTCCTTCGGAGGTGGGCATTTCCGTTCAAAATGGGCCTGCACTTAGGCATCCATGATGTCCTTGGTTTCCTCGTCTGTCCTCTCATATGGTAACTTTGGAGGAGCCTTGAGGCTTGGACTAGCTCTGAATTTCTTGCCTGTTGTGCTGCTAGCCGCCGGAGCCCGCTGACACGCCGAATACGACTGCGGTGGCGGAGATGGCTGACGTGCCAGAGACAACTGAGGCGGAGGAGGATTCTGCTGAGGGGCCTCCTCCGTTAGAGTCCGCTGAGGCGGCGGAGACGGCTGACGCGCCGAAGACGACTCAGACAGTGGAGATAGTAGAGTTAGACTGTGAGGAGGAGTCTGCCGAGGATCCAGCTAAGTCTGCTGAGGCGACGTCCAGTTTGGAAGCTTGATGTGCTCCTTTCTCCATAGACATGTACTCCTGGAGGCATTTTCCAGAAGCATCTCCCCTTCACCTGTAGGGTACTCAAGCTCCAGCCCCTAACCCCTCCATTATTTCATCCACCCAGATAATAGCAAAGCCATGTGGAATCGGACGGCAATGGAAAGTTCCCTCAGCTCGAGGAGGTAAGACAGAGCCGAACGCCACCTTCACTGTCAGGTTATGGCATTTCCCCATTAGCACACAATGTTCATTCTCCGTGATACTATCCACGGGGTAGCGAGGAGATGTGATATCAGGTTGAACGAGCTCCGTGGAAGCCACACTGCTTCTCCGCTGAGATGGTGAGGTATCTTCGGGGGCAACGAAGGATCTTCGTGCTCCTGAGATGGTTGGCCGGTAGCTCACTGGCTCTCAAGTTCCTATTGTTTCGCTAATCTTGCATTGATCTTCTGCATTTCGCTTGCTTCCTCTTTCTTCTTTCTCTCTTGGCTTCTATAACCACCGCTGTCGGGAAACCCATGCTGAAGGAAATATGCCCTAGAGGCAATAATAAAGTTATTATTTATTTCCTTATTACATGATAAATGTTTATTATTCATGCTATAATTGTATTAACCGGAAACTTGATACATGTGTGAATACATAGACAAACAGAATGTCACTAGTATGCCTCTACTTGACTAGCTCGTTGAATCAAAGATGGTTAAGTTTCCTAGCCATAGACATGAGTTTTCATTTGATTAACGGGATCACATCATTAGGAGAATGATGTGATTGACTTGACCCATTCCGTTAGCTTAGCACTTGATCGTTTAGTATATTGCTGTTGCTTTCTTCATGACTTATACATGTTCCTATGACTATGAGATTATGCAACTCCCGTTTACCGGAGGAACACTTTGTGTGCTACCAAACGTCACAATGTAACTGGGTGATTATAAAGGTGCTCTACAGGTGTCTCCGAAGGTACTTGTTGAGTTGGCGTATTTCGAGATTAGGATTTGTCACTCCGATTGTCGGAGAGGTATCTCTGGGCCCTCTCGGTAATGCACATCACTATAAGCCTTGCAAGCAATGTGACTAATGAGTTAGTTGCGGGATGATGCATGACGGAACGAGTAAAGAGACTTGCCGGTAACGAGATTGAACTAGGTATTGAGATACCGATCGAATCTCGGGCAAGTAACATATCGATGACAAAGGGAACAACGTATGTTGTTATGCGGTTTGACCGATAAAGATCTTCGTAGAATATGTGGGAGCCAATATGAGCATCCAGGTTCCGCTATTGGTTATTAACCGGAGACGTGTCTCGGTCATGTCTACATAGTTCTCGAACCCGTAGGGTATGCACGCTTAAAGTTCGGTGACGATCGGTATTATGAGTTTATGTGTTTTGATGTACCGAAGGTAGTTCGGAGTCAAGGATGAGATCGGGGACATGACGAGGAGTCTCGAAATGGTCGAGACGTAAAGATCGATATATTGGACGACTATATTCAGACATCGGAAAGGTTCCGAGTGGTTCGGGTATTTTTCAGAGTACCGGGGAGTTACGGGAATACGGGGAAGAAGTATATGGGCCTTATTGGGCTTTAGGGGAGAGAGAGAGGCAGGCTGCGCGCCCCCCAAGGCCTAGTCCGAATTGGACTAGGGGGAGGGGCTGCGCCCCCTCCTTCCTTCTCTTCTTTCTTCCCCTTCCTTGTCTCCTACTCCTACAACATGGAAGGGGGGAATCCTACTCCCGGTGGGAGTAGGACTCCCCAGGGCGCGCCATAGAGAGGGCCGGCCCCTCCCCTCCTGCACTCCTTTATATACGTGGCCAGGGGGCACCCCATAGACACAACAATTGATCGTTTGATCTTTTAGCCGTGTGCGGTGCCCCCCTCCACCATAGTCCACCTCGATAATACTGTAGCGGTGCTTAGGCGAGGCCTTGCGTCGGTAGAACATCATCATCGTCACCACGCCATCGTGCTAACGAAACTCTCCCTCAACACTCGGCTGGATCGGAGTTCGAGGGACGTCATCGGGCTGAACGTGTGCTGAACTCGGAGGTGCCATGCGTTCGGTACTTGACCGGTCAGATCGTGAAGATGTACGACTACATCAACCGCGTTGTGCTAACGCTTCCGCTTTCGGTCTACGAGGGTACATGGACAACACTCTCCCCTCTCGTTGCTATGCATCACCATGATCTTGCGTGCGCGTAGGAAAATTTTGAAATTACTACGTTCCCCAACAGTGGCATCCGAGCCTGGTTTTATGCGTTGATGTTATATGCACTAGTAGAACACAAGTGAGTTGTGGGCGATATAAGTCATACTGCTTACCAGCATGTCATACTTTGGTTCGACGGTATTGTTGGATGAAGCGGCCCGGACCGACATTACACGTACGCTTACGCGAGACTGGTTCTACCGACGTGCTTTGCACACAGGTGGCTGGCGGGTGTCAGTTTCTCCAACTTTAGTTGAACCGAGTGTGGCTACGCCCGGTCCTTGCGAAGGTTAAAACAGCACCAACTTGACAAACTATCGTTGTGGTTTTGATGCGTAGGTAAGAACGGTTCTTGCTAAGCCCGTAGCAGCCACGTAAAATTTGCAACAACAAAGTAGAGGACGTCTAACTTGTTTTTGCAGGGCCTGTTGTGATGTGATATGGTCAAGACATGATGCTAAATTTTATTGTATGAGATGATCATGTTTTGTAACCGAGTTATCGGCAACTGGCAGGAGCCATATGGTTGTCGCTTTATTGTATGCAATGCAATCGCCCAGTAATGCTTTACTTTATCACTAAGCGGTAGCGATAGTCGTAGAAGCATAAGATTGGCGAGACGACAACGATGCTACGATGAAGATCAAGGTGTCGCACCGGTGACGATGGTGATCATGACGGTGCTTCGGAGATGGAGATCACAAGCACAAGATGATGATGGCCATATCATATCACTTATATTGATTGCATGTGATGTTTATCTTTTATGCATCTTATCTTGCTTTGATTGACGGTAGCATTATAAGATGATCCCTCACTAAATTATCAAAGTATAAGTGTTCTCCCTGAGTATGCACCGTTGCGAAAGTTCTTCGTGCTGAGACACCACGTGATGACCGGGTGTGATAGGCTCTACGTTCAAATACAACGGGTGCAAAACAGTTGCACACGCGGAATACTCAGGTCAAACTTGACGAGCCTAGCATATAACAGATATGGCCTCGGAACACTGAGACCGAAAGGTCGAGCGTGAATCATATAGTAGATATGATCAACATAGTGATGTTCACCATTGAAACTACTCCATCTCACGTGATGATCAGACATGGATTAGTTGATATGGATCACGTGATCACTTAGAAGATTAGAGGGATGTCTATCTAAGTGGGAGTTCTTAAGTAATATGATTAATTGAACTTTAATTTATCATGAACTTAGTCCTGGTAGTATTAGCATATCTATGTTGTAGATCAATAGCTCGCGTTGTTGCTTCCCTATGTTTTATATATGTTCCTAGAGAAAACTAAGTTGAAAGATGATAGTAGCAATGATGCGGACTGGGTCCGTGATCTGAGTTTTATCCTCATTGCCGCACAGAAGAATTATGTCCTTGATGCACCGCTAGGTGACAGACCTATTGCAGGAGCAGATGCAGACGTTATGAACGTTTGGCTAGCTCAATATGATGACTACTTGATAGTTTAGTGCACCATGCTTAACGGCTTAGAATCAGGACTTCAAAGACGTTTTTGAACGTCATGGACCATATGAGATGTTCCAGGAGTTGAAGTTAATATTTCAAGCAAATACCTGAGTTGAGAGATATGAAGTATCCAACAAGTTCTACAGCTAAAAGATGGAGGAGAATAGCTCAAGCAGTGAGCATGTGTTCAGATTGTCCGGGTACTACAATCGCTTGAATAAAGTGGGAGTTAATCTTCCAGATAAGATAGTGATCGACAGAATTCTCTAGTCACCATCACCAAGTTAGTAGAACTTCGTGATGAACTATAATATGCAAGGGGTAACAAAAACAATTCCCAAGCTCTTCCTGATGCTGAAAACGACGAAGGTAGAAATCAAGAAAAACATCAAGTGTTGATGGTTGACGAGACCACTAGTTTCAAGAAAAGGGCAAAGGGAAGAAGGGGAACTTCAAGAAGAACGGCAAGCAAGTTGCTGCTCAAGTGAAGAAGCCCAAGTCTGGTCCTAAGCCTGAGACTAAGTGCTTCTACTTCAAAGGGACTGGTCACTGGAAGCGGAACTACCCCAAGTATTTGGTGGTTAAGAAGGATGGCAAAGTGAACAAAGGTATATTGGATATACATGTTATTGATGTGTACTTTACTAGTGTTTATAGCAACCCCTCGGCATTTGATACTGGTTCAGTTGCTAAGAGTAGTAACTCGAAACGGGAGTTGCAGAATAAACAGAAACTAGTAAAAGGCGAGGTGACGATGTGTGTTGGAAGTAGTTCCAAGATTGATATGATCATCATCGCACACTCCCTATACTTTCGGGATTAGTGTTGAAACTAAATAAGTGTTATTTGGTGTTTGCGTTGAGCATGAATATGATTTGATCATGTTTGTTGCAATACGGTTATTCATTTAAATTAGAGAATAATTGTTGTTCTGTTTACATGAATAAAACCTTCTATGGTCATACACCCAATAAAATGGTTTGTTGGATCTCGATCATAGTGATACACATATTCATAATAATGAAGCCAAAAGATGCAAAGTTAATAATGATAGTGCAACTTATTTGTGGCACTGCCGTTTAGGTCATATTGGTATAAAGCGCATGAAGAAACTCCATGCTGATGGGATTTTGGAATCACTTGATGCTTGCGAACCATGCCTCTTGGGCAAGATGACTAAAACGCCGTTCTCTGCAACAATGGAGCAAGCAACAGATTTGTTGGAAATCATACATACTGATGTATGTGGTCCGATGAATATTAAGGCTTGCGGCGGGTATCATTATTTTCTGACATTCACAGATGATTTGAGCAGATATGGGTATATCTACTTGATGAAACACAAGTCTGAAACATTTGAAAAGTTCAAAGAATTTCAGAGTGAAGTGGAGAATCATCATAACAAAAATAAAAGTTTCTACGATATGATCGCAGAGGTAAAATATTTGAGTTACGAGTTTGGCCTTCAGTTAAAACAATGTGAAATAGTTTCACTACTCACGCCACCTGGAATACCACAGTGTAATGGTGTGTCCGAACGTCGTAACCGTACTTTATTAGATATGGTGCGATCTATGATGTCTCTTACCGATCTACCACTATCGTTTTAGGGTTATGCATTAGAGACAGCTACATTCACGTTAAATAGGGCACCATCTAAATCCCTTGAGATGACACCGTATGAACTATGGTTTGGCAAGAAACCTAAGATGTCATTTCTTAAAGTTTGAGGTTGCAATGCTTATGTGAAAAAGTTTCAACCTGATAAGCTCAAACCCAAATCGGAGAAATTCGTCTTCATAGGATACGCAAAAGAAAATGTTGGGTACACCTTCTATCACAGATCCGAAGGCAAGATATTCGTTGCTGAAAATGGATCCTTTCTAGAGAAGGAGTTTCTCTCGAAAGAAGTGAGTGGGAGGAAAGTAGAACTTGATGAGGTAACTGTACCTGCTCCCTTATTGGAAATTAGTTCATCACAGAAACCGGTTCCTGTGACACCTACACCAATTAATGAGGAAGCTAATGATGATGATCATGAAACTTCAGATCAAGTTACTACCGAACCTCGTAGGTCAACCAGAGTAAGATCCGCACCAGAGTGGTACGGTAATCCTGTTCTGGAGGTCATGTTACTTGACCATGACGAACCTACGAACTATGAGGAAGCGATGATGAGCCCAGATTCCGCAAAATGGCTTGAGGCCATGAAATCTGAGATGGGATCCATGTATGAGAACAAAGTATGGACTTTGATTGACTTGCCCAATGATCGGCGAGCCATTGAGATTAAATGGATCTTCAAGAGGAAGACGGACACTGATAGTAGTGTTACTATCTACAAAGCTAGAATTATCGCAAAAGGTTTTCGACAAGTTCAAGGGGTTGCCTACGATGAGAGTTTCTCACTCGTATCTATGCTTAAGTCTGTCCGAATCATGTTAGCAATTGCCGCATTTTATGAAATCTGGCAAATGGATAAACAAAACTGCATTGTTTAATGGATTTATTAAGGAAGAGTTGTATATGATGCAACGAGAAGGTTTTGTCAATCTAAAAGTGCTAACAAAATATGCAAGCTCCAGCGATCCATCTATGGACTGGTGCAAGCATCTCGGAGTTGGAATATACGCTTTGATAAGTTGACCAAAGCATATAGTTTTATACAGACTTGCGGTGAAGCCTGTATTTACAAGAAAGTGAGTGGGAGCACTACAACATTTCTGATAAGTATATGTGAATGACATATTGTTGATCGGAAATAATGTAGAATTATTCTGCAAAGCATAAAGGAGTGTTTGAAAGGAGTTTTTCAAAGAAAGACCTCGGTGAAGCTGCTTACATGTTGAGCATCAAGATCTATAGAGATAGATCAAGACGCTTGATAAGTTTTTTTCCAATGAGTACATACCTTGACAGGATTTTGAAATAGTTCAAAATCGAACAGTCAAAGAAAGAGTTCTTGCCTGTGTTACAAGGTGTGAAGTTGAGTAAAGACTCAAAACCCGACCATGGCAGAAGAATAGAAAGAGAATGAAGAGTCATTCCCTATGCCCCAGTCATAGGTTCTATCAAGTATGTTATGCTGAGTACCAGACCTATTGTGTACCTCACCATAAGTTTGGCAAGGGAGTACAATAGTGATCTAGGAGTAGATCACTGGACAGCGGTCAAAATTATCCTTAGCGGAATAAGGATATATTTCTCGGTTATGGAGGTGATAAGGAGTTCATCGTAAAGAGTTACGTCGATGCAAGCTTTCACACCGATCTGGATGACTCTAAGTCACAATCCAGATACATATTGAAAAATGGGAGCAATTAGCTAAAGTAGCTCTGTGCAGAGCATTGTAAACATAGAAATTTGCAAAATACTTACGGATCTGAATGTGACAGACCCGTTGACTAAAATTATCTCACAAGCAAAACATGATCACACCTTAGTACTCTTTGGGTGTTAATCACATAACGATGTGAACTAGATTACGGACTCTTGTAAACCCTTTGGGTGTTGGTCACATGTCGATGTGAACTATGGGTGTTAACCACATAAAGATGTGAACCATTGATGTTAAATCACATAGCGATGTGAACTAGATTATTGACTCTAGTGCAAGTGGGAGCTGAAGGAAATATGCCCTAGAGGCAATAATAAAGTAATTATTTATTTCCTTATACCATGATAAATGTTTATTATTCATGCTAGAATTGTATTAACCGGAAACATGATACATGTGTGAATACATAGACAAACAGAGTGTCACTAGTATGCCTCTACTTGACTAGCTCGTTGATCAAAGATGGTTATGTTTCCTAGCCATAGACATGAGTTGTCATTTGATTAAAGGGATCACATCATTGGGAGAATGATGTGATTGACTTGACCCATTCCGTTAGCTTAGCACTCGATCGTTTAGTATGTTGCTATTGCTTTCTTCATGACTTATACATGTTCCTATGACTATGAGATTATGCAACTCCCGTTTACCGGAGGAACACTTTGTGTGCTACCAAACGTCACAACGTAACTGGGTGATTATAAAGATGCTCTACAGGTGTCTCCAAAGGTACTTGTTGGGTTGGCGTATTTCAAGATTAGGATTTGTCACTCCGATTGTCGGAGAGGTATCTCTGGGTCCTCTCGGTAATGCACATCACTTAAGCCTTGCAAGCATTGCAACTAATGAGTTAGTCGTGGGATGATGTATGATGGAACGAGTAAAGAGACTTGCCGGTAACAAGATTGAACTAGGTATTGAGATACCGACGATCGAATCTCGGGAAAGTAACATACCGATGACAAAGGGAACAACGTATGTTGTTATGCGGTCTGATCGATAAAGATCTTCGTAGAATATGTGGGAGCCAATATGAACATCCAGGTTCTGCTATTGGTTATTGACCGGAGATGTGTCTCGGTCATGTCTACATAGTTCTCGAACCCGTAGGGTCCGCACGCTTAACGTTTCGATGACAGTTATATTATGAGTTTATATGTTTTGATGTACCGAAGGTTGTTCGGAGTCTCGGATGTGATCACAGACATGACGAGGAGTCTCGAAATGGTCAAGACATGAAGATTGATATATTGGATGACTATATTCGGACACCGGAATGGTTCCGGGGGTTATCGGATATATACCGGAGTACCGGGGGGTTACCGGAACCCCCCGGAGGCTATTGGGCCTCATGGACCCAATTGGTGGAAGAGGAGAGGCGGCCAAGGGGCAGCCGCGCGCCCCTCCCCCCAAGTCCGAATTGGACAAGGAGGGGGGGGGCGGCGTCCCCCCTTTTCCTTTCCCCCTCTCTCCTTCCCTCTCCTCTCCTAGTCCAACAAGGAAGGGAGGGAGTCCTACTCCCGGTGGGAGTAGGACTCCTCCTAGCGCGCCTCCTCCTGGCCGGCCGCACCATCCCCCTTGCTCCTTTATATACGGGGGCAGGGGGCACCCCATAGATACAACAATTGATCGTTTGATCTTTTAGCCGTGTGCGGTGCCCCCCTCCACCATAGTTCACCTCGATAATACTGTAGCGGTGCTTAGGCAAAGCCCTGCCTCGGTAGAACATCATCATCGTCACCACGCCGTCGTGCTGACGAAGCTCTCCCTCAACACTCGGCTAGATCGGAGTTCGAGGGACGTCATCGGGCTGAACGTGTGCTGAACTCGGAGGTGCCGTGCGTTCAGTACTTGATCGGTCGGATCATGAAGACATACGACTACATCAACCGCGTTGTGCTTCCGCTTCCGCTTTCGGTCTACGAGGGTACGCGGACAACACTCTCCCCTCTCATTGATATGCATCACCATGATCTTGCGTGCGTGTAGGAAATTTTTGAAATTACTACGTTCCCCAACAGCAACATCATCACCGTCATCACGCCGTCGTGCTGACGGAACTCTCCCGTGAAGCTCTACTGGTTCGGAGTTCGCGGGACGTCATCGAGCTGAACGTGTGCTGAACTCGGAGGTGCCGTACGTTCGGTACTTGGATCGGTCGGATCGTGAAGACATACGACTACATCAACCGCGTTGTGCTAACGCTTTCGCTTTCGGTCTATGAGGGTACGTGGACAACACTCTCCCCTCTCGTTGCTATGCATCACCATGATCTTGCGTGCGCGTAGGAAAATTTTGAAATTACTACGTTCCCCAACAGTGGCATCCGAGCCTGGTTTTATGCGTTGATGTTATATGCACTAGTAGAACACAAGTGAGTTGTGGGCGATATAAGTCATACTGCTTACCAGCATGTCATACTTTGGTTCGACGGTATTGTTGGATGAAGCGGCCCGGACCGACATTACACGTACGCTTACGCGAGACTGGTTCTACCGACGTGCTTTGCACACAGGTGGCTGGCGGGTGTCAGTTTCTCCAACTTTAGTTGAACCGAGTGTGGCTACGCCCGGTCCTTGCGAAGGTTAAAACAGCACCAACTTGACAAACTATCGTTGTGGTTTTGATGCGTAGGTAAGAACGGTTCTTGCTAAGCCCGTAGCAACCACGTAAAATTTGCAACAACAAAGTAGAGGACGTCTACTTGTTTTTGCAGGGCCTGTTGTGATGTGATATGGTCAAGACATGATGCTAAATTTTATTGTATGAGATGATCATGTTTTGTAACCGAGTTATCGGCAACTGGCAGGAGCCATATGGTTGTCGCTTTATTGTATGCAATGCAATCGCCCAGTAATGCTTTACTTTATCACTAAGCGGTAGCGATAGTCGTAGAAGCATAAGATTGGCGAGACGACAACGATGCTACGATGAAGATCAAGGTGTCGCACCGGTGACGATGGTGATCATGACGGTGCTTCGGAGATGGAGATCACAAGCACAAGATGATGATGGCCATATCATATCACTTATATTGATTGCATGTGATGTTTATCTTTTATGCATCTTATCTTGCTTTGATTGACGGTAGCATTATAAGATGATCCCTCACTAAATTATCAAAGTATAAGTGTTCTCCCTGAGTATGCACCGTTGCGAAAGTTCTTCGTGATGAGACACCACGTGATGACCGGGTGTGATAGGCTCTACGTTCAAATACAACGGGTGCAAAACAGTTGCACACGCGGAATACTCAGGTCAAACTTGACGAGCCTAGCATATAACAGATATGGCCTCGGAACACTGAGACCGAAAGGTCGAGCGTGAATCATATAGTAGATATGATCAACATAGTGATGTTCACCATTGAAACTACTCCATCTCACGTGATGATCAGACATGGATTAGTTGATATGGATCACGTGATCACTTAGAAGATTAGAGGGATGTCTATCTAAGTGGGAGTTCTTAAGTAATATGATTAATTGAACTTTAATTTATCATGAACTTAGTCCTGGTAGTATTAGCATATCTATGTTGTAGATCAATAGCTCGCGTTGTTGCTTCCCTATGTTTTATATATGTTCCTAGAGAAAACTAAGTTGAAAGATGATAGTAGCAATGATGCGGACTGGGTCCGTGATCTGAG